>NC_137812.1:31436867-31456867 GCF_963921795.1 Nannobrachium achirus | reverse complement strand
AAGCAGGGGTCTTCAACGTTTTCAGGCCAAGGACCCCTTAGTTGAGATAGAGATGAAGTAGGGACTCCCACAACCTTATCATAGATTCCATATAGTTTCATTGTTTGACAGCACGATCATCAGTGTATTTTGGATTCATGTCAATTTGTGTATTAGTCTGCTCTTTTTCCCCTCTACACCAAACCTCTTTGCCAAAAATAGGCGATCTACAAGCTCACAACGCCTCGCGCTGCGAGGCGTTGTGAGCTTGTAGATCTGTGAATTTTGGCTACAATTCTCAGGATATGGACACTAGGGTTCAAGTGGTTAATATAAAAAGGATTGGAAGATTTGGAGGACCCCCTGTAGAAACTCTGAGGACCCCCTAGGGGTCCCGGACCCCCTGTTGAAGACCCCTGTACTAAAGGGACTAAATGAATGCAGGTAGTGAGCTATAGCTAACGATAGTGAGCTATAGGAAACAAAAGTATAATGAATTATATATATATTTTTTTTTGCCACAGCTTTTTGACAAGATTCCGCATCCATTGTGTGTCGTCTTGCCCCAAAATGTTGCCCCGGGGTCCTGCACCTCTAGTTGCTGGAACATCATAATCCCTCCTGATCTCCACCAGAGAGCAGATCCCCAACATCAGAGCTTCCAGGCCTCATTAATGCCACCTCACTTCTCCCAAATCCTACTGTGTGAAGCAGGCAACCCAGATGAAGATGAATGTGTGGAAGTGTGGGACAGTGTCTGCCACGGTGTGTCTTTGTATGTACGCTCTGTGTGTGTGTGCGTGCGTGCGTGCGTGCGTGCGTGCGTGCGTGCGTGCGTGCGTGCGTGCGTGCGTGCGTGCGTGCGTGCGTGCGCGTGTGTGCATGCATGCGTGTGTGTCACCTCGCCATGCATGCCAGGGAAGAATAATGAGAGAACAGCGTGGAGAGATCTGTCACTGCTCTGTCGCTTAATATTTTCTCCTCACTTTCTTCTCGTTATTTCTTCCTCCCTTTTCTAGTACTCTCTCTCTCTCTCTCTCGTTCATTTTCCACTCTATGTCACCGCCTTTCAGACGCCTTCTCTGATATGGCGGCGGAATCTTCAGCACCCGTTTTTATAAGCACTTTCAAACTGGCGTTCCTATTTTGGGTATGTCACTATACATTTTTCTAACATTTTTAAACATTTTCGGATTCTGTCCCGATCTACAAGCTCTCAATATGTGTCATCGCGGTGCACTGTGAGCTTGTATATTGACTATTTTTATCGCCACGTTACACCGTTGTACGACAGAAACACATTTACCCCTGATCGGTGTCGACTGTCCAGCTCAGAGCAGAGTAGATTGCAGTGGCTGTGTCTGCTTCCTCTCCTCTCAATTTGCTGCTGGTTGAAGGCTGCAGATGCAGAGAGATGGAGAAAGGATGAGAAGAGAGAGAGAGAGGGGATGGCTAAGACGGAGAGGGAGGTGCGGAGGAGGAGGAGGAAGTGGAGGAAGAGGAGGAGATAGTACAATAGTTAGATAAGCAGCTGGACTGGAACTCTGTCTTGTCACCGCCGCGCCGGTGTAAATTGAAAAACTAGTGAGATTGCAATCATCGCCGGGGCCTCTTACTACAGCCGATGCAGATTTCACCCGTGATTGTGTGTGTGAGTGTGTGAGGGGGTGCACACACATGCACACACACACACACACACACACACACACACACACACACACACACACACACGTGCGTGTGCGTATAAACGCGTGTCACGCAATGTTGTTATATCAGTCTTGTCTCACACATATCCATTCTATCTTCACACTCTGTTTAAAAATGCATGTAAAGCAGTGTCACTGATGCACCATGGGAACGGAGAAGAAGTGAGCGTCTTCGCCTTGTATTGCAGACATCTTTACCGATTCTGCAGTGCTGGGACTTTCAGTGTTACAGTCAGACTTTAACTGTTACTAAATGTCTGCAGGGCAGAGGAAGGCCTCCTTCCTGGCAAATTGCTCCACAATGTTTAACTCGGCCTGTATGCCTTAAGTGATTTCACACACAAACACGCACACACACTCGAGCGTGCATGTCCCCTCATCAAGGCGTATTAGTCCTCCACCTTTGATGAGCAACTCAATTATTTCAATTAAACAGTCACCTGTCAGTCAAACAGCTCCAGGTGATGTTCTACAATGAAGTTGAACCCAAATCCGTCTACCAGTGGAATTCACAGCAATCAACCTCTTAACGTGAGTGGTTCTGCTAGCGAGAGACGTGGGAGCCTCAATCCCCCAGCTTCCCCCATGTGCACCGATAGACGCCACCTCCTGTATCTGGCTGTCTCTGCCCTCATTCCCTACTCACTCCCTCCCCGTACCGCCCCACTTTAATTAGCTGAGGATTAAATTAAAAGCTATATGTTGGCGTTAATTGATTTATCTTGAGAGAGGGTCTATAATTACAGGTTCTCAATGGAGAGATCTTTGCCGTGTCGCTAGGAGCTTTGCCTTGCCTTTTGTGTGTGTGCGTTTGTGTGCGCGTGCGTGCATGCATTGTGTGTGTGTTAGCGTAATCACCGGTGTAGGAATAATAAGCATTGTTTGAGCCACTTTGAGGTTAGCGGGCAGGCGCCACTCGATGAGCGCAGGAATAAAAGACGATGCAAATAGATGTCGCCTCGCCATAATGAAACTCAATTACAGCTTTATTAGAAGATGTAATTGCTTTGTTAAAGTGGCTCAATTTGTCCTTGTGCATCGTTTGCGCTAGGCATTATACAATGCACAATGCTCATCCACTCTTGACCTATGTAATATTTGACACCTCCTCCTTCAGTTATTATTGTGTAAGCAGAGAGACACAGCTACATTGCGTATATCGCGGGTCGTGTGAGATTTTCAGGGAAATACTATTGAGAGAACTTAATGGCATTGTATGAGTGCATTCTCCCAGTGCACACAATATAATGCACAGCCAAGCATGCACGCATGTCACAATGTATGGGGTTGAAGTGGTTAATGTATGTTTTGTAATAATAATACAAATCTACAAAGTAACTAGTAACTCAAGTTTTCAAATAAATGTAGTGGAGTAAAAGTAAAATATTTGGATCCGAGATGTTAGTAAAAGTATTGGAAATACTCAAGTAAAGTACAAATACCTCAATTGTACAGAAGTACAGCACTCAAGTAAAAGTACTTACCGGTACTTTAGTTACTTTACACCACTGGACAAGGCGGGTGAATGGTGGATAGCCACTCCCCTCCTATGGGACTATATTTTAACAAAACGCACATCATGGTGATTGAAACAAGACTTTAAACTAGCGACAGGAACCATGAATTATTTATGACATTGTTTATTAAGTGTAAAGTTCGGCAAAAATGCATTCACTCCAAAGGAGAACATGTGTTTTTTTGGTACCAGCAGGGGGGAAAACCACGAAACTAGCGGCCATTCGTAGGAACTTGTACTTCCGTGTTTGTTTCATCTTAATTCTGTGCAACTATCCCCCTGACCATGGACGGATTAACCCCTGCGAGGGCCCCTGGCCAATATTTTTTTAGGGCCCCCCACCCTCCATCATAACCCCCCCCCCCCCCCCCCCCCCCTCCCGATGCACACTACCCAGCTCGTATTTTAAGCCATGATTATCATCTGTGGGCCAAGAAAGCACCTGTAGACAACAGAGCAGGGGCCCACACATTAGATTTGTAATTAATGTATACATTTAATTTTAGTAAATTGTCAATGACCACGCGGCCCAGTTCCCCCAAGGGCCCCTGAGAGCCAAGGGCCCCTGGCAACGGCCCCACCGGCCCAATGGTTAATACAGCCCTGCCCCTGACGCACACACACACACACACACACACCACGTGCACACACACACACACACACACACACACACACACACACACACACACACACACACACACACACACACACACATACACACACACACAGATTTCACAGGCTCCCACAAACACGCATCAATGCACTTACGGTATAATTAAAATGTTTTAGAGCTACACTAGGCCGCAGCCCGTTGGTAGCGATGTCCATTGGGAATGCATGCCTCTCCGCTTATGCAATATCCATTGTACCTGTCTGTACCTATCTCTTATGTCTGACTGTGGTTCTTTTATGCCCATATATGGACATCCATACTGTATATGGATGGAGATCCAACCATATATGAGGATTTGACGATTTTTATATTTGCAGGAGAACCGCCATGAATCCGACCGGCTTCACACCGGGCAACACACTCCTGCGTGTCCTTGGCGATACACGCGCCAAGTTTGAGGTCGATCGGTTGGATGGTTCTCGAGATTCATGAAGGACAGATACACGAACACACACACGCACGCGTGCGCGCACACAAACACACACACACACACACACACATTCCCAGGTTCCACAGGTCAGCTGCACAGGTGCAATGCATTTTATTGTTAATTGTGGCACGTTTACTAACATGCCAAGTTTAGCTGCACTTCAACAACCATTCCAGGCTGCCATATCCAGCCCAAGAAACCGTAGAAACAGGGGGAAAAAATAAAATGTACTTCTTAAAATAAATGTATCATGCCTGTTGCTAAGGTATGGCAACATGACTGGTGTCTTGCGCGCATGCAAGACACCAGTCATGTTGCCATACCTTAGCAACAGGCATGATACATTTTTTGGAGCTGTGTGAAGCACAGGCTCCCTATACGTGGCCGTGTGGGTCTGTCTGTCTGTCTGTGTGTCTGTCTGTCTGTGTGTCTGTATGTAGCCTGAACTTCCTAAACTTCGGCACGCCACTAGTCCCACAGTTTTGCCACCACACACTCGCGCCATATGTCAAATCGAACGGCTTACTCGGGAATCGTGGGCTATTACTTTTCTAAGAGAAAGGTTCTATAGTTTAATTGATATTAATTTATTAGTGAATTAATTTTCCCCATTGACTTATAATGGGAATCGCAAAAACTCACATTCAATTATTTGTCTCTCGCAAACCATAGGGGCTAGAGTTTCAAGACTTGGAGAGGAGGTTCATAATGATTTCAAGGATTAAATAAAAAATAATTGTGTCATTTGGCCGCATGGTGGCGCCATAACACCCCACTTTACGTTTTGGCCTGTAACTCTTGAACCGTAGGTCGGAAAATTAAAAATATTTTTTCCCTGGATTCCTTGGGTCATGACGCATCTCCCCATATAGGCCACGCCCATTTGCGCCATGATAGATTTTCCGCCATCTTGAATTTTCTCCAAAACACACTTTTTGCTCCTTTTCCTACATATTTTCTTCAAATGTCACAAAAATCGGTACACATGATCCACACACACACACACACACACACACACACACACAGCTCCACTTCACGCGGGTGTGATTTTTTTAACTGACGCCACTGTAGAAGTACACAGTAATGGACCTGCAGTCCATAAACCTTCCTTCCTTCCTTCCTTCCTTCCTCCCTCCCTCCCTCCCTCCCCTCCTTCCCTCTGGTCCAGTGTGTGCATTCTAATGAGAGCCAGTGGACTAGAGCGAGAGCTGTGTGTCTGTGAGCTGTAATACTGCAGGCTGGCTGGCTGGCTGGCTGGCATCAGGCCTGGAGTACAATGAGTCCACTGGGGGTTATTGTCTGGCACTGGTCAATCAGCCCCAGATCTCGCGCGCGCGCACACACACACACACACACACACACACACACACACACACACACACACACACACACACACACACACACACACACACACACACACACACACACACACACACACACACACGCCTATGATGAAGCCTTGCTTCATCATACAAGACTGTTGCACAAGACTAGTGAAAATAGCAGATCTACAAGCACACAACACGTGCTTGTAGATTTTCACCATTTTAAATAATTTTTAAGATGATAAATACAGCTACGCCTCACAGCTATAAGGTCCTGGGTTCCATTCCCGCCAGGGGACGCTGTGGGCACTGGGGGCGTGTTCCTCCCTCTGTGACATCAGCACCCAGGTGGGGTTGGCGATAGGGCCTTCTGTGTGGAGTTTGCATGTTCTCCCCGTGGCTCCTAGGGTTGATACCCTCACAAAAACATGCAGTAATCCTGGTCTCAATAATGCCTCCCCCTGGCCAGCCGGGGCGCCTGATGGAGGGGAAAGGAACTGGTTGGAATAACGTGTTCCTTCCACGCGCTACGTCCAAACCATGCAGGGAAATCCCCACTATCAGGTGAAAAGAAGCAACTTGGACTCCTCATGCATGAGGTCAGTCCGTTGTCTCCCCAGGCGGGGCAGAGGGAGAGCAGAGTCCAGGATTACATAGGCAATTGGAACTGTGTGAAAATGGGTTACAAAATCGTGGGATAAAAATTATAGAGAAAATAAAAAGATGATAGAGGGGGGGGGGGGGGGTAGAGAGAGAGAGAGAGAGAGAGGGAGTGAGACTCAGTCTGTGAGGAAGAGGAAGAGGTGAATAGGGATGGGACGATACACAATATTATTGTTTATCGTGATATAAAAAAACACTCGATAATCGTATCGTAGAGATTTAATTTATCGTGATATCGTCCTCCGTCATGCACTAGGATCAATTCACCTTTTATTTGACGAGCTGCATATCCGGTACCACTAAAACCCACTAAAATTGGTAAAGGGTACTTGTTGTTCTCTATCAAATGTCTTTGACAAAAAATTGCCGATCTACAAGCTCACAACGCATCGTGTTGCGACGCGTTGTGAGCTTGTAGATCTGCTATTTTTTGGGCAAATGTTCCGCCCCAGGATAATAGATTTTGATTATCGCGATAATAACGTAAACGGCAATTTCTTTTGTCACAATAATCGTGATATGAAATGTTCATATCGTCCCATCCCTAGAGGTGAATGGAGAGAATGAGACATGGCTCATCTGCTTCTGGTTTCTGGCCGCTGAGAGATTTCAGGATTTCCTGGATCAGCCAACTGTGGAAGTGAATTTTTCCCCAGCTTGTCTTCCCCTCACTACCCCTCTTCTTTACTCTCTATCTCTCTCTCTCTTTGACTCCCCCCCCCCCTCTCTCTCTCTCTCCCCATCACTCCTGCTGTCTCTTACCTGTCAGTGAACAATGGATTACATTCCCATTTCTTTCTCCATGCTTGTGTGATATCAAATTATTCTTCCTTATCCTCCATCCATGGTACCTGTCTGTCTCTTTGGTATCTGTGTGTGCCTCCATTGTCGCCCTATTCCTCTTACTTTCATACATGGGCTTTAATGCTTTGTTCGGTGATGAGCACCCCCCCCCCCAAAAAAAAGAGAGAAAAAGAAAGAAGGTCCTGCCATCCTATAAAGGCAAGACACAGATAAGATATAGCACAGTGGTTTTAGCCTTACCGAATCAAACAAGGTCATGGTGGTTCAGATGTATTGTCCATGTCCAGCATGACAGTTTGCTACTATAGTAATTTATTTATTTATTTATTTTTTCTAAGATTTGTTTTGGGGCTTTTATGCCTTAATTGATAGGGCAGTAGACTGACAGGAAATGGGGGAGAGATGGGAGTGACACGCGGCAAAAACGTTGTCTGGATCGGGAATCGAACCGGCGATCAACTTTCCTTCTGCATCCTAAAATACATTTTGGCACTTTGGCTACAGTGTGTGCGGCCGGTTCTTTGTCTTTTAAAGACTATTAATGGGATCAACTTTGACCAAAAAATGCACAGACCTGGTTGGTTGTTTAAGGTGGCAAAAATATGGCCAAATGTGGCCATATTTTCCCAAATACGGAGATGACTGACGTCTGACATCATAGATGTTTCATGTCATAGACCACATGAGATTGACACAATATGTCCATATATGTGCATTCCCAGATATGGGCTTAATATTAATGACATCAGGGATCTCTTTTTTTTGGGACAAGGACGGAATTAATTTGCAAGTGTGACTTGCGTTGCGGTTGGTTGTTTAAGTTGGACAAAATGTGGCCAAAATGTGGCCATATTTTCCCAAATACGGATGAGCTGGGATGAGGTGTCACGCACTGTAACACATGGGCTAATATTGATGACATCAGAGATGTCCATACATGGGCATAAAAGGGACAAGAACGAAATTAATTTGCACACACTCACATCATTGTGTGAGGTCAGAACAGGTCAGCTATATCCCTCTGCTGAGCTGGGATGAGGTAGTCTAACCTAACACGGACATTCTATGGCCCTGACAGATCTCATCGGCTCCTCCGGCAAATGAAGAAGTGATCCGCAGTGGAAAAAGAGTGATAAATAATAGCAATTTTATAATGATAATGGATAAACCTAAACAAACCAGTTCACATGAATAATACTTCCGCCACATATATTTTATATACAATTAAAATGTTGTGAGCCACAGTTACCAGGGTGCTATCCCAGGCTTTTCTTTCTTGAAAAGTCTGGATCCCGAGGCTAGGGATTTCCTCCGGAACAGCCTGATCTCAACAATCAGCTCTGCATAAGGAGATTCCGAACGTTTTGCGCCGGTTTCGGAAAACCGCGAGTCGGGTCGGGTCGAGGCCCGGCACTGCACTCCGCGCCGCGGCGGGGAACGCGCGTGCCGAATCTGAAGCCCGTGGGAGGAACGATTCTCGAGATACGCGGATTACAGACAGACAGACACGCAGAGACTTCTCACATTTATAGATAGATATTAACAAAACCCTTTTGCTAGGGATTAGTGTTACAGCTATATTGTGAAGAGTGACCGACAGATGTCAGAAGAGTGACATACAGACATGAGCTGGAGGCTTTCATATAAGTAGCGACCCACGCTCGCAATAACTATTCTATACATAGTTATGGCTGAGTCTTGGTGACATAAGCGTGATGTCAGAGGTCCGTTCCCCCACCCGCCGGCTGATCCTCCCTTAAACCAATTTTAATATAGGGTACAATATCTCTCTCTCTCTCTCTCTCTCTGTGCATATATATATATATGTATTATCATACTCCATCCATCTTGCCGTCGACGGATGGACAGCAGATCTCTCAGCACGCTCCTCTATCTCCCATCCTGCGCTAAGTGACCCATGATTAATTGCACATTATTAACTTAACCGGGAATTGTTCTCCAGATACGTAGGCGTCGATAATGTCTGACTCCTCTTTTTTTAATAGGCCACTTCTGGCAGGACTCATAATGTGCCATTTGCCCCGATCCCTCCCTAATGTATTCCCCCGCTTTGTGAAAATCCCGCTAATTTGGGCGAGAATAGGCGGCGGAGCTGGCGGGTCGCGTGCCGCATGACTCTCACTATTGGTTAGTTAACCCATAGACACACGCCAGCGCCTTTTGGGAGGGATGGCAGACGCTGAGCTCAAAGTTAGGTCATGTGTGAAATCCTTGCTCTGCGATGCTCTTCAAGGAAGTGATATGGAAAGTTCAGGTTCAGTGGTAGTCTATACAGGTTCAGAGGAATGTGTTTAATTATTTCTTGGGTAGTAGTAGCTCCTGGACTGGGAGTATCGTCATACCCACAGGGCATTAAGTAAATGGCCAGAGGTGAACGGATCCAGGCACATGCATAATGTTAAAATGATTGTGTTTTGGCATTACATTAACTATATGGTTACAACTTTGGTTACTTTAGGTACAGTATGAGTTTCAAATTATTGTGTTTTTTTTGATTGATTGAATGAATATTTTATTAGGCAAAAATGGAGAACATTACAAGTATAGTCAATACAATAAAAAATGTAGTACAGTACAAGTACAGTTAAACACCCTGCCTAAAAGGAACATCCCAAATAAGTCCTTTTACGGTCTTGTTTACGTATGGGAGACAAGGTTAGAGACAATCTGGGAACCCATCGGCCAAAAAAAAATCACACTCGTGTGAACTGAGCGGTGGTGTGTGTGTGTGTGTGTGTGTGTGTGTGTGTGTGTGTGTGTGTGTGTGTGTGTGTGTGTGTGTGTGTGTGTGTGTGTGTGTGTGTGTGTGTGTGTGTGTGTGTGTGTGTGTGTGTGTGTGTGTGTGTGTGCAACAGCGCCCCTCCCTTAACATGTGTGGTCAGAAAAGGTTACTGCAGGAGTGCAGGCTACGGACACGGAGACAAACAGACAAACAGACAGACAGACAAACAGACAGACCCACACACACGGCCACGTATAGGAGCGTTGTGACCACCGCTCAAAAATCACACCCCTGTGAACTGAGCGGTGGTTTACCCACCTCATAGATCATGTGTACCGATTTTTGTGACATTTGAAGAAAATATGTAGGAAAAGGAGCAAAAAGTGTGTTTTGGAGAAAATTCAAGATGGCGGAAAATCTATCCTGGCGCAAATGGGCGTGGCCTATATGGGGAGATGCGTCTTGACCCAAGGAATCCAGGGAAAAATAATTTTAATTTTCCGATCTACGGTTCAAGAGTTACGGGGCAAAACGCAAAGTGGGCCGTTATAGCGCCACCATGAGGCCGAGTGATGTAATTATTTTTGGATTTATTCTTAAAATCATTATGAATCTCCTCTCCGAGGTTTGAAACTGTAGCTCCTATGGTTTACGAGAGAAAAATACTTGAAAGTGATTTCTTGCATTGTCCCATTATAAGTCAATGGGGACAATTACAGTATTTTCTGGACTATAAGGCGCACCTGACTATAAGGCACACTGTCAATGAATGGTCTATTTTCAAACTGTTTTCATATATAAGGCGCACCTGACTATAAGGCGCACATAATAGACGCTACCGTTGCGTTATGCATCAAACAGATGGAGCTGTGCTAAAGGGAATGTCAATGTCAATGAATGATCCATATATAAGGCGCACTGGACTATAAGGCGCACTGTAGTTTTTTGAGAAAATTAAAGGCTTTTAAGTGCGCCTCATAGTCCGGAAAATACGGTAAGCGTCGTTTTTTGCCGATTACGTCGGCATGGTAAGGCGGATCGGAACGAAAGGTAATAGCACACCATTCCCGGCCGAGCCGCACATTTTGATGTATATATTGCGCGAGTGGCGTAAATGGTGCGGCACTAGTTACGCGCCGAAGTTTAGGCTACATACAGACAGACACGGACGGACGGACGGACGGACGGAGACCCACACACACGGCCACGTATAGGAGCGTTGTGACCACCGCTCAAAAAGAGAAGAAAATTCATCTGGTCAAAGGGTTTTGTTAATACTTTTAATTGGCTCAATATTTATAAAACTCACAGACACTCTTAACCCGAAAACATAGAACATGGAAATATGGAGATTTCTGCACATTTTATGCCCATATATGGAGATCCATATTGATATGCCCATAATATGGACATATTGGTCGGATTGGCGGTTCTGGACAACAGCCTATCCTGAGAATGACTCGCTGGCGGGCACCTGACGTGGAAATCCTATAGCAGAATTGAAACTCTCAAAAGATCAGCAAACCTTGACTCAGAAACGACGTTAAAAGACAATAGAACACATTTCTTTACAGCGCTGTAACAGTCACACACCATGAACGTACGTCCTTCACCAACGACACGCAAGACAAGACTGCCTCCCTCTTCCTGATATAGCTTATAATTGGCTAAAACATTTGATATCCTCTACTAAGCTGTGTCAATGCTAAAACAAAGGCATACTCTTCTGCTAGCAGCTGTGTGACCTTCAACCTGTAGCTACTCCCTACATTCTAACCTTATCTACTACTTGTTCTCAGCGTTCAAACTCAATCTAGCAACACAAAGTATTCACTGTTCACAATATAACATATAATTCATGTCACACCACACACCCTCGGTCCATACCATGTGGTCAGTTTTATATACCGTTTATCTCCAAAATATCGAACGGCATTCAAATAAATGTTGCAAATAGCCACCTGGATCTATTAAATGCCTGGGGTCCAAATCGATTTTGCGTATTAAACCCCTGGGCTACTATTTGGAAACTATACGGCATTTGCACGACCATATACTGTATATGGGCATAACGGTCAAATCTGTGATGTCGAACCGGATGTCCATATATGTCTATAGCCCTATATGGGCATATATGGGAGTGTCGGGGCAGTGGTCCGCTGGCGGGCCCGCCGACCCAAGCCAATTAGGACGTTTTAATATAGGATAGGATTGATTGAATAGTTTATTAGCAGGTCGCATAGGAAAAAGCACAGGACAGTACAGTTCAGATACACGGTCTATTACGGATTTAAACCCAAGAAAGCACTATATAGTATATACTGTACCGGTATACACACATACGCACACACGCGCACACACACACACACACACACACACACACACACACACACACACACACACACACACACACACACACACAAGCGCACACCCACGCACACACACACACAGACCTTGCTTCTGTCACATGTATGAACCTCAGCAATGCAGTGGTGCAGCAAGCAAGACAGTATGGTGATGACGGTGTTCAGTCATTTGTTAGGAAGGGGCAGTGACTCACTCTCTCCATTAGAGCCACTATAACAGAGAGCTAGAGACCACTTCACAGTAGTATAAGCCACCTGTTTCCTCAGCGCTCTCTCCTTTCCTCTCTCTCTCTCTTACACACGTTTTGGCGCAGTATTTTGCAACACGCAGGTTAGTTCGATAGACTGTGTCATCATGTGACTGACGAACGTGGTACTCACAAGAAGAAGTACTCACACGTTTTACTTAATGAAGTATCAATACTCCAATCAGTGCAATATAGATATCCTCTGTTACAAGTAGAAGTCCTGCATTCAAAAAGTACTTGAGTAACTCTAACCGTAACATAAGTCGGCTATCAGCTGACTGGCCGCTGTATTCTTTGTGGTCTGTTCCAGTGCAACTTTCACTGAAGACAACACAAAGCGATCTGATCCGTCGCTGTTAGTTCTTGCAAGTTGTCTTGGTGTGTCAGGGCCTTAAAACCTCTGCCTACAAAATATACACAGTAGCATCTTGGAAAGAGGTAGCAATACATACATTGTCACTTCACTTGTTCTACACAGTATACTAAATAGCAAATACTGAGACAGTGCAGGGATGTGTAGTGCTTTATTTAAGCACACTACAGGTTTAGGGTCCCCTTTGGAAATCAGTCTACTAGGGAATGAAACAAGTCGGGAACAATGCAAGTAGTGAATGTACTGTAAGCCCCAACCGGTTATGCAATAAACGCCTATTCGAAAGACCCTCGAGTCCTTGTCGATGTGTGCACCGATTTTGAAGTCAGTCGGTCCCATATATGCGCATGACCATATACAACGGTCGTATCTGCGGTTATGGACAACCGGATATCCATATGGGCGTAATGGTGGGAACGGTGGTTCTGGACAGCTGCCTATCCAACCCACTTGAAGCCTGGCACAGCACTCTCTCGGGTTGTCGGCGACGTGCGCTCCGAGTTTGACGTGGGTCGGTCGGACAGACAGTTCCCGAGATATGTGAACTACAGACAGAGATTTCACACGATCTCCAAATCCACAATGCCTTGCATGGCGATGCACTGTGAGCTATGAGCTGTGTACTATATTCACCATTTTTGAAGGTCTTCGCCTCAAAGTCTTCAGTTCAGACAACAAAAGCAGCCATGGAAAAGGTTGAATGTTTGAGTAGACGTGCTGAGACATCTCTGTGTATGTGCACGTATGTGCACGTGTATGCACGTAGAATGCGAATATGTGACTGTGTGAGTGCCTGCGCGTTTGTGCACACCCACGTGTACGTCGTAGACACATGCACATAGACACGTGCCTATGCTTGTGTGTTCGTGCACATGCATATGTGTCCCACCTCTAAGGCCTGATGTGTGTTCTTAGAGGGCCAGGAGGTCAGTGAACCACCCTGCCCCCAATACCCCTACCCTCTCTCCCCATGACTGCTCCGTGAGCGGCAGCACCCAGCTCCATCACCCGCCACACCTCTGAGCACGCACCCACCAAATACAATTAGGCTGAGATATGGCCACTCTGCGGAGAGGCGGGGGGAAGGGGGGGGGGGGGGGGGGGGTCTAGTCGCAGAGAGATAAGGGAGGGTGGGCCGGGGGTTCGGTGGGGGGAGGAAAATGCATCACCTTGGCAAATATAACCACCGAGAGTCACACACTGCACGGCAGACTGCCGTTACAAATGCACACGTGTGCATGCGTGCGCACACCCGCGCACGCACACACACACACACATACACACAACACACAGCCGCCGCGGACAGTGCAAGATATGGTTTCCTCAGTGGCGTCAGTTCAGAAAAGGCTAAGGTATGGCAACATGACTGGTGTCTTGCACGCGCGCCTTCGCATGCGTGCAAGACACCAGTCATGTTGCCATACCTTACCAACAGGCATGATACATTTATTTTAGTTCATTACATTTTTTCCCCAGTTTCTACGGTTTCTTGGGCTGGATATGGCAGCCGGAACGGTTGTTCAAGTGCAGCTAAACTTGGCATAGGCTAAAGTAAACGTGCCACAATTAACAATAATGAATTTCACCTGTACCATTTTGTCAAGATGGGGAGAATACAAGTGTGGAGAATATAATACCTTGTTAAAGGGACCATTTTGTTAAATTTTGCATTTGTAGTTATTTTACTGTAATTTAACAACACAATAACCAGAACAGATAGACAAAGAGACATTCATGGATTTATATTTAAAAGTAACTTTCATGTTCACCCCTGGACCCAGGGTATGGCAGCTGCATACCCCTGCCATACCCAATTGACGCCCCTGGGCTTCCTCCTCCTCGCTGGAGTGAAACGGGGGGGGGGGCAATCCGGGAGGTTGGTTATCGGGGGTGGGTACGGTGGGAGGGTGGGGGAGGGACGCGGACGCGACGGCGGTATAGCGGTGCCAATTTCACGCCTCCACTGCTCCCTGCCTCATCCAGCTGCACACTGCTCTGTCTCCTCCTCCTCTCCTCTCCCCATCACCCCACCTCAGCCGACTACACCCACCCTCCATCCTTTCCTCCTGCCCTCCCTGCATCCATCTCTACCCCCACCCTCCCTTCCCCCATGGATGTAGCGGGTGGGAGTGTGACAGTGTGTTGGCATGGGGGGCGTGGGAGGGTGGCGTGGGGTGGGGGATCCATCTCCAAGATAACAACCCGTAAAGCATGCTGGAACTGCGACGGAAAAGAGTAAAATAAAATTAAATTTAATAATAAATAATAATAAAACAACGACTCAGCAGCAGCAGCATGAGAGGAACTGTGCCCCCCTTCCCTTCCTTTCCGCTTTCGTTCCTTTTCCTTTATTTCCTTCCTTCCTTCCCGCAGCCGCCTCCAAGATGGATGCCTCGGCACGCTGGCTTGCTACACGAGCAATACAAGGACAAAAAGAGGGCACGGGAGAGAGAGAGAGAGAGAGAGAGAGAGAGAGAGAGTGAGAGAGGTGGAAGGAAAAAAATACAGAAAAAAACACCCCGCGTCTCGATTTGCATTTGTAAAGGTAACATTTGTTTGTCGCGCGCGGGACAACCTCTCTTAACGACCCCGGCGCTGATTGAAGCAGGCTTTCTCCTAATTAAGCATTAATTACACAACAATAGGCGCGGCAATTAGGCGTGCGAAGACGCACGGCTGACATATTCCCACCTGGGCTAATGTCAACACGGCATTATTACCATCACCGCCTGCTGTGGTTATGGCTATCTAAACAGTCATAAACATGAGCACGGACATATTGTACCACTATGTCTTTAACGCCCTACAATATGTTGTCCCTCTCTGTCTCTCTCTGTCTCTCTCTGTCTTTTTTTGCTGGTGAAGACCAGCATATGGCACACGGCCACGGGTTGTTCCCAGGCATTAATTGGTGGTGCCGGTGGTATTTTCAAAGGGATGTGTGTGTGTGTGTGTGTGTGTGTGTGTGTGTGTGGGGGGGGGGGGGGGGGCATGGTGTTTACAGTCCTGCTGCTACGCAGGCTGGGGGTACATGGGTGCTGCTTTTGTTCACACTGCACCACACAGAGACAGGAGATAGACTCTGATACACACGCACATGCACGCACGCACGCACACACACACACACACACACACACACACACACACACACACACACACACACACACACACAGACAGAGACAGACACGTGCACGTAAATACGGAGAAGAGGCAGGTGCGTTTGTGTGAGTTAGTTTGTTTGTGTCCGTGCCCCCCATCCTCACACAACACACACCAACACCAGGAGCAGCAATGCGCGTGCACAAAACTGCGCACGCACGCACACACACACACACACACACACACACACACACACACACACACACACACACACACACACACACACACACACACACACACACAAACACACACAGAGGGGTGTCTTTATATGGAGGATTTGTTCAGCCAGACATGATATGAATGAACTCAGTCTTGTGTACAAACGGTACCTCATTTGGTGATATTTAGCAGACTGTAAGGAGCAACTGGTCAGACATGAAGGTGGTCAGCTGAAGTATTGCATGGTTTAAATGTGCTTCAATGCATTCCAGCTCCCAACTCCTCATATTTCGTAGGTTGGTCAGGTAGCTTTTGCATCCGATGCTGACAACAACGGATCATAACTGGTTCCCACCCTATAGATGTCATCATCATATCCTGAAGTTATGCGGGAACGCCCACTGAGTGGCAAAAAAAAAGACTTTCTGGCCTTGACAGCCCATACATCCATACAGAAAAGTCTTATCTGATTGCATTAAACAACATTAAACGACGTTAAACTCACTTTGCCACTCACTTTGCCACTCGATTTGCCATTCACTTTATGCATGCGCATACCCTCTATTGGCATGCAGTGGTGGAAAGTAACTACAGCAAATGTACTCAAAGTACTGCACTTAAGTACAGTACAATTTCGAAAATATTGCCCTTTTACTCTATACTACAATTAGGCTATATGAAAACTTTAGTTAGTGTGACACATTATTGTTCTAGGTCCGTTAATTCTTTGCCAGCAAAGTGAACTTGCTTTTTGTTAACCTTTGCACAACAGAAAAGTGAAGCTTTTGGTCAAGCTTCACTTGGCATCACAATATATATACCAGGTGGTAGTAGTCCAGGTGGTAGTAGTAGGAATTCCAATTCCAAAAAGAAAGGTCGAATAGCTAACATTTGTATTGACAATAGAAACAAAACAAGGGGGTTCAGGCCATCAGTGAAATTCTATAAATGACGATTTAGAATGGCTACATTTGGATTTATGAATACTGTATATTTTGATAAAATAATCAATAATTGAAAATATATCATGTTTTTTACTATAGATATTGTAGATACCAAACAATATTATTTTCCCAGGAAAGAGAAACATTGTCAAATGTCAACACTATATTGGGATATGTCTTTCCAAAAGTAACTACCCTTTCTTGGCTGATTTTGATTTTTTACAATTGCCAACTTCTACAAAATTAATTTTAAGATTTGACTTTGTTCCAGAACTGCTTTATTAGTTTTTCATTGTCTAATTTAACTATCTTGTGCTCTAACAGTGAACTGTTAAGCTTCCGGTAAGCCCTTCTGCTTGTAGTATTGGCATGGTGTAAAAAGTAATATAAATGGAGACTGTACATTATGATATTTCAACAGGGTTGTAATAAAATGTACTGATATCTTGTCAAAATTAAATCACGTTAATACCGTACTCGTTATACTCGGAATGCCTGTCTGCTCTAAGCCTTTTGCGCATCAATAGCAGAACAATTCTTGACGTCACTATTTTGTCTGCCAGACACTCATCTTTTTATTTATTGTTGATCTTGCTGCTCACTTCCGTTTCTCTTCTCCTGCTATGATTTTCTCAGGCTGAACAGCCAAACATAGAGCTCTAAACCCACTGACTGCCTTCGTCTGTTGGCAGTGCGGCAGTGGCTCAGGGGATAGAGTGGCCCGCTCGGGAATCGGAACGTTCCCAGTTCCTAAATCGGAACTCCCCTAGAGTTAGTGTCCAAGTGTCCTTAAGCAAGATACTGAACCTCTAATTTCTCCCAATGAGCAGGTTGATGCCTTGCATCGGTATATGAATGCGTGTGTCAATGGGTGCATGTATGTACAGTAAATTAATGCACACTCATGCTGCTATATAAAACGCATGTGCCATGGGGAATGGTCATGCTAAGTCCAGTGAATGGCGAACACCGAACATTAATGGCCGACTAACTTCAACCACGGCAAAAGCGATAGGATCGTCGGACGAAGATGCTTAAGGATGCTCAAGGCTTTTCGGACAACGTGGGCTTGGTGTGACAGGGCCTATAAGTTGATTGATATATTTAGTAATAGTAATCCGTTCTTCACTCTAATGCCAACTACCGTATAAATATAATCATCACCAGTTCCCCCTGTGTACTGTAGTCCTTATTGCTGTTAAAACTCCCAGTGTTGGTCTAAGGAGGGTGTAAACAACCACATGCCTCCTCCGGCATCACCGGCCACTTCTTTTCACCTGACAGCAAGGAGTTCCACTGGGAGAGTATAGCATTCACACAATCTCCCTCAGATTCTCTCTGCTGAAGAGGCACCCCGATCAAGGGCTGCATCTCAGGTCCTTATTCTGATCTGTAATATTCCTAAAAAGGTATCCACCTACGTCACACAGAAACGGGAAGTACGGGTCTGTTCCGCCCTCTTGCTATCGCCCTCTTGGGCTGAGCAGCATGACAAGTGATTACTCCGCCCTCCAGCTGACAATAGAACGCCCCTAAAAAGGAGCTGGCCTATCACCTGTGATGTTGTCATCAGAAATGGACTTCACACGACATCACACTTCAGAGACGTGAATCAAAACACCGTCCCGGTTCCAACAATGGACCAAGGGCGGATCGCTTGTTTTCAGTGTAGATGACTGAGGCGCGCCGTCTCAGGTGACCATGCGGCACGTGAGACACCGCCGAGCAAGCGGTAGCGAGCGAGTCGCCGTGTCGAGCGTGCCGATTTTCGGCACCTCCACGCGGAGGTCCAGGTGAACACAACAGAGCACTACCTACCTCCGGTTCAGCCAATCACAAGCTTCCGCGGGCGGGTCTTAACAGGGACCAGGACGGTGTTTTGATACACGCACTTCAGAGGAATTGACAACCCACCAAATATTTTTAATAATGAAGATAGCGCAACCTCATTGGATCCACTATAGTGCAACCTTGAACACAAACCTACAAATAGCCTCCTAAGTGGGTGCCGGCTCTGACGGAAAATCTCGTCAACGTCCTGTTTAAGGTCCCGCGAGAGTGTGTTTACTTGTACTAGAGTCCCGCGAGAGTGTGTTGCTGGGACAGATAAAGGGTGATAATAAAGTAGATTTTCTCCTTTTTTGCGTAGCTGAAAAAAGCCACTTTATTATGTCAATTGTGTTAATATTATGTGGCTTGTGAAGATTGGGTCCAATATTTAGTTCAGTGACCATGGAGCAAAATAATAGTTCAGAAGTTGTGTTCACATTAGCTCTCTCATTGTAATGAATAGACTCCAAACATGCTTCCGCCTCCTAAAAAGGTATCCACCTACGTCACGCAGAAGTGGGAAGTACGGGTCTGTCGCGCCCTCTTGCTATTGCCCTCTTGGGTCCCACTAACAAATGTTCATCCTTTCCTCTATGTTTCCTCAGTGGGAGGGACTAACATACTAAGGAAAGGGTGCAAGTGTAGGAAATGAGGATTTAATTTAATGACCTTAGACGCAGCCAAGGACATGATCCCTCACCGGCTTCCCACCAACATGGTGCCAACATGTTCGTTGAGTGTCTGGCCAAACCGGAGGCACCGCTGCTGGTTATCAAGCCTGGGACTCTGCCGTGGCGTTTTCACTTCTCTGCCAGCCAGACAAACTCCCGTCAAAGTGTTTTATTTAATTTATTATTTAAAGCAGGGGTCTTCAACAGGGGGTCTGGGAGCCCTTAGGGGTCCTCTGAATAACTACAGGGGGTCCTCCAAATCTTTGTGTGATAGAAACTTTTTTTTCTCCTTTTTTATATTAACCACTTGAACGCTAGTGTCCATATTGGGAGAACTTTAACCAAAAATAGCGGATCTACAAGCTCACAACGCCTCGCAGCGCGTTGTGAGCCAGACTAAGTACAGAGTGA
>NC_137812.1:31411867-31431867 GCF_963921795.1 Nannobrachium achirus | reverse complement strand
TGAATTGGTGTCGAGGGAGTGTGTGTGCACAGTTTGGCAGCGACCGGGCCAACGGCGCCGGAGATTAGCTGGTAACGGACAAACGGACAAACGGACGGACGGACGGACGGACGCACGGACGGACGCACGGACGGACGGACGGACGGACGGAGGGGAAAACATACTCTCCCTCAGCCTTCAGCTGGTGGAGACAATAATAACAAACGAAAGAATTAAGAATAACAAGTAGTAAGGCCTCTGTTTAATAGATTAAGGTAAAGAAATGGCATGTTTAACCAATGGACACACTAACAATAGCACACTTTGAGGTTCTTTGAAGGTGCTGTGTGCATGGGTCCTATTAGTGTGGTTCCCCTGACATCACAGTAATGTCAGAGCGGCAAACCCATAAACCGTAAAAAAGCGTACACGGACAGACGTCCATTTACGCTTTTCTCATACTAAACTGCGACCTTCGGTCGCAATAACATGTGGAGCCTATGCGAGTGGGATGTGTTTGTTTGTAGCTGCCTCTATGGGCGTGTATTATCTGGGCAGACAGCTACTGCCTCAGACAACCATACAGGTTTAGGAACTACTGATACTAAAGGCCTATTGCCTGTCTCTGAGCCTACTGGTCTTGAAGATGTGGAACCTTTTGCCCGAAGGTAGCAGCTAAAACTTCTGTGTATGTGTTGTTTAACTTAGCATCAGTGTGTGCTGTAAAACCCTTCTGGTATCCGTCATTATCTTGTATCTTGAATATATTTCAGATCAGGGAGAGGGGAGGGGGAGAGAGAATGCAATGGTGGGAAAAGAGATAGTCTGCAAAAAAAAAGAAAAACATATACACATGAAAGTGCAGAAACCTTCGACACTGATAGACATATATACAGTATAAGATACAAGGATCGTGAGAGAGTTTAAATAAGAACAGGAGACAGACAAAGGCAGACAGTGAGAGAGAAAGACAGACAGGAGAGAGAGAGAGAGAGAGAGAGAGAGAGAGAGAGACAGAGAGAGAGAGACAGAGAGAGAGAGAGAGAGATGCTTTTCCTCCAGGGGAGTGCATTATACGGCCGTTACCCCCCTCTGGAGCGGCGGCGAATGGGAGAGGCTGAGTTCCCACTATTCCACTGACCTTGGAGGTCAGTAGAAGGAAAGCAGCATTAATCAAACTGACGCCCGGGCTGAGGCTGAGGATGATAGCAGGCAGCAGCAGCAGCGCTCACAACAACCAAACCAAGCCCACTACCCCCACCCCAGACCACCACCACCACCACTACACAGGAATATCCTCAGTGTTCATTTAACTCTGTGTGAGTGTAAAAATGAACCCTTTACGGGTCTTGGTTATCGTCGTTGTCGGGTGGAAACATTGTATGTCCAAAACCGTTCGTTTTGTGTTTAAAAAAATGAACTAAACTAGTGAAAACAGCCGATCTACAAGCACACAACGCCGTCGATCTGCTGTTTTCACTACTTTTGTGCGACAGCCTTGTATGATGAAGCAGGGCTTTGCTTTTGCAAAAAAAATTACAAATATGAAACTTGGAGATACAAGGTTTCTGCCCGATGGTGACGTTATGAGCATGAGGATTTTCCTGTGTATTATCCTCCCTCTTTCTTTCGTCTTTTATTTGCGTTATTCCTCCCTCTCTCTCTCTCTCTCTCTCTCTCTCTCTCTCTCTCTCTCTGGTTCAATCATATCACCCTGTTCTGTCGTCTCCCTTGCCTTTCATCGCTTGTCCTCTCACTCCTATTTTATCGTTCCCCCTCCCCTCCCCTCCTCTGTTCTTGTTTTTTTTATTTGTTTTCATTTGCTTTCTTGCTATCTTTCTGTCTCTGAATCCTTCTGCGTCCATGCCGCTCCACCTCTCTCTCTTTCTCTCTCACTCACTGACTCCCTCTCCCTGTCTTTCTTTTTTCTCTCTCCATATGCCCTGAACCCTCCCTGGATCTCTGGCTACAAACAGTGAATTAACCCGTCTCCGCCCTGTGTTAATGGACTCCTAAATATCATCCGTAGCCTGTAGATATGCCACCGTCATTTACATGGAACAGAGAATGAGTTGGATGCCTTCTGGCTGGTCTCAGACATGTAGATATTGATTTGCTTGTTTTGCTGTACGCATTGGTGTATATTTTATGGAAATGTTTCATGGGGAGTCGATTATGGATATTTGTGAATATATACGGTATGTCATACATAATGTGGGTATGTGGAAAGGAAACGAAGAAGAATAACATTTGGTGCCAGGCCTCTGTTGTTGTTGGGCTATTTGTGTGCTTTAGTATGGCCTTTATCTTGCCCTTTTCTCTAATGTCAAACATAAATGCAAATACGGGGCCTGTCATTATTTACATGAAAACAGTGTAGACTGATTGATAGACTCAGTACTATTTCAGCAGTCAAAAGAACACAAGAACAGATAAAAGCACAAGATAAGAGAACATAGCCAGCCAGGAGAAAAGAAAAAAGAATAGGGCCAAAAAGAAAGTCATATAAACAAGAGTCACTTTGTTCACACCTAGTATAGCTGTGGAGGAATTGGTAAAGTTTGTGTGGGTATTAAACAGGTTGGGCTCACCCCCTAGTGGTCTGTTTGTAATTAATCAAATATTAGATATATCAGAATATGGTTGAAACCCCAAATCATTTATAAGAGATAGCTCTCGACAGCCATTGTGGATGCCATCTTGATACCATTTAAGAAGTTGATACCATTTAAGAAGTTATTTTCTCTTACATTTTTAGTATGTTATTTAGCATAGGCCTATACCCAATAGTAACATCCATTTAGAAATCTCTTATCAATTATTTGGGGTTTCAACCATATACATATGGAAGGAAGAAGATACAAATATAGCATATAATACATTCATTCGCATATTTGGGAAACTATATGACAAGAACTGCCCTAATCAGAGGTGTAAAGAAAGGAGAACTGAAGCGAAGAAACCTTGGATTACACATAAATTAAAAAACGCAGTTAACAAAAAGAATACATTATATAAAGAATACCTAAGACATAGAACTATAGATAATGAGAATAAATATAAAAGATATAAAAACAAATTAATTCACTTTATCAGAGCTAGTAAAACGGATTATTATAATAACCTATTAATAAACCATAAAAATAACATAAAGGGATTATGGAGTATCTTGAATAAAATTATAAAAAAGGGATCAATGTCAACTAGCTACCCGCAAAGTTTCATTGACAACGATAACACAATAACGGATCTAAATGAAATAGCAAATGGTTTCAATGACTTCTTTGTTAATATAGGACCCAAACTTGCAAATGAAATCAAAACAGTAGAAACAGAGGAAGATGTGCCAGCTGATGAGTGGGGTTATTGTAACCCAAACCCCATGTTTTTGAGAGCTGTGGAGGAACAGGAAGTTATAGAGACTGTCAGTAAATGCAAAAATAAAACATCCACCGACTGCCATGACCTAAGCATGTCACTTATTAAAAGAATTATGGACACCATAGTAAAACCATTTACCTTCATATGCAACTTGTCATTCAGGAATGGTGTGTTCCCAAGTAAAATGAAAAAGGCAAAGGTCATTCCAGTCTACAAAGCAGGCAATAAACAACATTATACTAACTACAGACCAATTTCCCTCCTCTCACAGTTCTCAAAAGTATTGGAGAAACTATTTGTGAACAGGTTGGATCTCTTTGTAGAAAAAAATAATGTACTAACAGAGAACCAATACGGGTTTAGAGCCAACAGATCGCCCTCAATGGCACTGATTGAACTGACGGAAGAAATAATAAAAAACACAGATACAAAGCTGTACACAGTTGGAGTCTTTGTGGACTTAAAGAAAGCCTTTGACACAATTAATCACAACATCCTGATAAGGAAAATGGTAAAATATGGCTTCAGAGGGGTTGTGACAGATTGGCTTGAAAGCTACATTGAAGACAGAGAACAAATGGTACAACTTGGTAGCTGTAAATCTGGATGTTTGAAGGTTATGTGTGGAGTCCCCCAAGGATCAGTATTAGGCCCCAAACTATTCAATCTCTATATAAATGATTTGTGCTCAGTATCAAATGTACTGAAGTGTGTACTATTCGCTGATGACACCAACATGTTCTGTGCAGGGGAGGACATCCAGCAGCTTATGATGGTCTTAACAACAGAAATGAATAAATACAAACACTGGTTTGATAGAAATAAACTATCTTTAAACCTAAATAAAACAAAGTTTATGGTGTTTGGGAACCGCCAGATACCAGAAGACATACAGTTGATAGTAGACCATAACACAATAGAAAGAGTATACGAAAATAAATTCCTGGGAGTGATATTAGACCATAAGCTCTGCTGGAAACCCCACATAGATTATGTTAAGTCTAAAATGGCAAAGAGCATCTCTGTCATTAGGAAAGCAAGCCCTATACTCAATCCAAGCTCATTACACACCTTGTATTGTGCAATGATTCTACCCTACCTGCACTATTGCTCAGAGGTATGGGGTAACACCTACACAACAACAATAAACCCATTAGTTACACTACAAAAACGAGCAATAAGAGTAATAAACAATGTAGGATATCGGGATCACACACACACACACTGTTTCTACAATCACATCTATTGAAGTTCACCGATATGGTCATTTTCAAAACCCTACAAGTCATGTACAAAGCAAGATACAATCAACTACCAGCAAATGTACGAAACAAATTTCTAGACAAAGAAGGGGGGTACAACCTCAGGGGACCATTGGATTTCAAAAAACCTGTGATGCATACAAACCTGAAAACAATGTGTATTTCATCCTGCGGAGTCACCTTGTGGAAGGAGCTAGACGAAGAACTAAAATACTGTGAAAATCTAAACCAATTCAAGTTTAGATTAAAAAGATCTATTTTTGATAGATACAGAAGAGAAGAGCAATAAGTATATGTTTATGTATATGTGTATCTACTGTACATGTAGTGTGTGTGAGTCTGGGTGTGTGTGTACGTGTGTGTGTGTAAGTATGTACGTATGTCATGTGTTTTGTTGTGTGTGTGTGTGTGTGTGTGTGTGTGTGTGTGTGTGTGTGTGTGTGTGTGTGTGTGTGTGTGTGTGTGTGTGTGTGTGTGTGTGAGTTTGTGTGAGTTTGTGTGAGTGTGTATGTGTGTATTATATAGTAGTATTGTATGTTTATACGTATATTTTTATAGTGAAATGTATTTGACTATGATACCCCAGGGGTGGGGCCCGACAAGCCTTGTGCTTCTCCCTAACCCCTTTCGGACACTTGGACAATGGACACAAAAAAGGGGGGTGGAAAAAAGAAAACTCAAAATGGAAAGAATTACGCTGTTCTATTTGAATGCACTCTTATTGTTTATTGTTTACTGTTTCTATGTCCGAAATAAAACTAAACTGAACTGAACTGACCTATAATATTTGATTAATTGCAAACAGAGCACTAGGGGGTGAGCCCAACTCGTTTGCGATGTTTTTTGAAAACACCATACCAAAAATCTAAACCTACTCACCAAGTGCACGAACTTGATGATTTTTGACCAATTCCTCCCCAGCTAGTAGTGGAACGACCGTTGTACGGCTTCATGGCTACCAGCACGAAGAATGACTGTCCATCAGTCCTCCATGGTGGGATGGTGAATCTGCATACTCCACTGGTACGCAGTCGACCCCATTGTTTGACATGTGCACAAGTCACAGGTCAACACAGAACTAACATCAACACAGAACTAACATTTTTCAACTTTATTTTCTTATGGAGACACATTTTCCAGACACATATTCTTGCCACACATAGCTGATATATTATTTTGAAGGCTAAGCAATGAGTTTACTAAACCTACTGGCTAAGTCTGCCTACAGTACCTTATATTTGTAGCAATGTGGAAGGATATTATTGTATTTAAAATAATATTGTCCTAAATAATTTTGTTTTCACAAATTACATTTTGAGTCATACACTGTACATCATAGATACAATATGTCATAGAACACAGATGATGTGATGTCGTTCATTGATGACTTAATGGTTTCCTGTGGAAATAAGCTTAGTCTTTTCTAGGATCTCCTTTTAGTAGACCTTGTACCAGTGAACTGTTTCCTATGCAAACTTCTAATAAAGTCTTCAATCAAATCAATCAATCAATCAATCAATCAATCAATCAATGACTGACGCCATAGGCTAGCCACATTCTGAGACCTACTGCATTGGTACCACATCGAGATCCTTTCTTTTTTCTTCTTTTACAACAATCTCCAAAGAATTCTATGAGCTATAGTTATTCTGACAAAATGCATGCATCTTTTGGTCTTGGAAAGCTATGTTGAGGATACGGGAAAATGTGTTTAAATTAAAGGAAAACAATGTGTTTGACATCACAGACATACACTTTAAGATCAAAATGAGCGAATATTCCCTTTAACACTAAAGTTTTCCGGTGTAGCTTTTGATCCTGAGCTTGTCTTTATGAATTCGGTTCAGGAGCCAACACATCCATTCAACTGTGTGTCTGATTTCTGGGGAATCCATAGGGATATTCCTTGTCCTAAATCTCTTCCCTGCCCCTTCGCCAGGGCTACCGCCCCTGGAGGTAGCACATAGAGTAGGCCTACTACCCAATATCAGGCAGCCAAGGAAAAATAAAGTCAACAAGCAAGTGTGTACTTGTCGCAACTCTGTGTGTCAGTCGATGGAAACCAATCAATACAGCCAGAGCTCCTGTTGAGGCTGGTGTATGTGCGGGCGTGCACGTTTGTGTGTGTGTGTGTGTGTGTGCGTCAGCGCGTGTTTGTGTGTGAGCGCGCACGTGTGTGTGTGTGCGGCTGGGTTAATCTGCGAGCGTTCCTCTGTGCTGATGATAGTATTGATCTGGTGAAGATCATCTGAAGGTCAGGATATGTTGTCTCTGTTTGGACTGTCTTGGTATTAATACACTGTCTCTCCTTTCACTGCCACTATATAGTATCTTATTCTACCTTGTTTCTAATAGACATTTCGCAGACACAGTCCTTCAAGCCCTCAGAATTCTTACATTTTGTATGATAATTTGTTGCACTCAAGCCCTTTGTTATACTTTGTCATACAACAGTGTCACACTATCTCGAAATAGTTTTTGCCTAAAACGTGTTTTGCCTATAAATGACATGCCCAATAAAGGGACGCCAGGTTACTTGAAAGTGGTTAAAATTACATTGTGTTTTAGCCAATGATGTGGGAATTAGTAGGTAAGTGGGGAATTTGTAAAATGCCTTTTTTATTTGTATGACCTTGGTCTAAGGCGATTAGGCAAATTGTGGCACAAAAAAAGAATACTGTGACGTTAGCATGCTTTGATTGACAGTCCCTCTGCCGTCCCTCTCTATGGGTCATTATCATCATTTCAGGTTGATGAAACAGAAACTAGTCTTGTTAGCACCTAATTATTCATTTGAATCCATAAAGGCAATCAATTAAGCTTAAGTGTGCAATAAATCTGATTAACCAGTCAGTTCCCAAAACACCATAAAATCCACGCAGGTCTTATACCCTGGTAATGAGTTTGCAAAGAGGGAGGGGGGAGGGGATAATGCGAGGATCCCGCTCCACACACACACACACACACACACACACACACACACACACACACACACACACACACACACACACACACACACACACACGCACACACATACAGAGAGAGAAATATAGAGATAGACACACAAAAACACGAATATGCAAACGACCATTGTGCTTGTTGCAGTTTCTTTCTTTTTTTCAGGCGATAATTCGACATATTAGCGACTGAGGATGAGGTGTTAAGCTAGGGCTTAATGTATGCTAATATTAAGGTCCACAGCCCCACAACAAAATAAAGCAAGGTCATCAGGAAAAAGCTGTGCTTGTAATTAATAGATGAATACGTGACAGAAACAATGACGCACAAAGCTCATTAATGGGACGGCCGGGGCATTTGAAATGAAAAAAGAGGAATTGTTATGCGTTAATGTGTTGACAACGACACCTGCGATATGCAGCCTACTCTGGATTGCTCTTAATGCAGTGTCTGCATTGATTGGGCGAATCTGCTCTGCCTCTGTTCCACCACTACCACTGCTTGTATCATTACTCATTATTCCCTGGCATACTCTCCCCTCCTCCCCTCCACCCCTCCTCGCCACCCCCCATCCCCCATCCCCTCTCTCTCTCTCTCTCCCTCGCTGGCCTTTACCTGCTCAGCCGTCTCAGGGGAAATTACCACAGCTCAGAAACGCTGTCCTATACTCCACTGCAACGCTCCGCTCTGCCCCGCCTCCCTCCCTCTGCCATATACAGCATGCATGTACGCACGCACACACGCGCGCACGCACACATACACACACCACTCAAATATGGATGCATGCAAATTTGAACATAATGCATACATACAAACACGTATGCATGCTCTCGACGATGCGCGCAGATTTTCACTCTCGCTCACACAAGAATACAGAAGTCGCATGTAAGCTTGATGTATGGACGCACACGCACACACACACACACACACACACACACACACACACACACACACACACACACACACACACACACACACACACACACGCATACACGCATACATGCACACACAGACAGACAGACAGACATACAGACACACACACACATGCACACACACGTGCACACGCGCGTGCAGACCGTGACTTAATAGCCCCCACTCTACCCGAGCTCTGCATTCTTACCAAGCCCCCTTAAAACACGTTTCTTTGCATTGTTACGCTACCCTTATAAAGTCAAATGTAGCATATAGATGTTCAGCACTAGGAAGCAAAATGCCCAGTGTGCATTATGTGCATACATGCATGCATACACAGATTACACACACACACACACACACACACACACACACACACACACACACACACACACACACACACACACACACACACACACACACACACACACACACACACACGTGTCTATCCATCTCTATCTCAAGGCTTTTATTGGCCATCCTCTGTTCAGGGTGATTCAGTCTTTAATCTTAATGAGAGCTAATGAAAAGCAGTCCTCCCCCTCATATGAACTGATATGCTGGTTTATACTACCTTCACTCTCTCTCTCTTTCTCTTACACACACACACACACACACACACACACACACACACACACACACACACACACACACACACACACACACACACACACACACACACACACACACACACACGTCTCTCATTATGAGGCTCGCGGCCCTTGGAGATGGAACTGCATGACAGCCTGTCATACAACTCTCTCTCATTTTCACCATGCTAGTGTTTATTAGATAAGCACTGCAATCACGTTGTTATTCAAGCAAGACCAGATCAAAAAGCTACACTCATACAGTTGAGTAATGTTATACACCCCCTCCCCCCCCCCCCCCACACACACACACACAATACAAATTGACTTGAATAGCGTGATTAGGAAAATTGCCACGCAAGTCTCCTCTTATGAACAGTTGGTTTGTGCATTTGTTTTCCCACACCCCACACCACCACCACCACCACTCCCAACTGTCCATATCAGTCCATATCAGACCAGAGAAAATTGGCTATTTTCACTATTCGTGGTACGGCCAAGTATATAGTGTGTAAGTGGTTAATTGTGATGAGATGCTATAAGCAAACCAAAGTCAAAGACTTGTCACTTTGAGTATTTCATTATGAACGTTGTACAGAAAGAGGTAGGTGTTAACCAGTAAGACTCCCTAATCGGGAGATAAGCGACCGTTGGTCGCTTATCTCCACAAATAGGCCAAAAGTTTGTTTTACCAATTATTACACTCTATGTGAACATTTACATCAACAAATCCCAAGTACTATGCAGAACGACCCATTTCAAGTTTTTAATGTACAACAATATTTAGAAAATAGATCTACAAGCTCACAATGCTACGCATTGTCCTCGTCCCTTATATTCCCATAGGTTATATGGAGATCTCAGTGTTTGTCAGTCCTTGTTCATGTATGCCCATATATGGACATCTCTATATCTACTGTAACAGTCCTTGTCCCTTTATGCCCATAGATGGAGATCTCTTAACTGTAAGTCCTTGTCCCTTTTATGCCCATATATGGATATTCCTGATGTCATCAGTATATGAACATATATGGGCTTTCTGATATGCCCATATATGGAGATCTCTTAACTGTAAGCCCTTGTCCCTTTTATGCCCATATATGGATATCCCTGATGTCATCCGTATATGCCCATATATGGGCTTTCTAATATGCCCATATATGGAGATCTCTGTATCTCCATATATGGGTATAAAAGGATACTTCAGGTCTGACATCAGGTTTGTTTATATTGGGTTGCTAGGTTTGACATCACAAACTCCATGGGCCATCTGACCTAGAAATCTATATTTGGGCATAGATGACTCATCGTGACCTCATCATGATTTCAATCGCTATAAAAGGACTCTCAGTGACATACACTCTCCACAGATAAAGCAGTCAACCAGCCTACCAGTCAACCCATTCTTTGATTACTTTGTACAACTAGATTAACTTTTCAATGGCATCCCCACTGGAATTGACCGAAATGTACGACAGACAATGCCGGTCTTATATAGGGGTCATTTGTGTACGGTGTGATGTCATACTGATGTCAGCAGTGTGATGTCATACTGATGCGGAGATATGAGCAGGGCAAAGGTGTGACGTGTGACGTGTGACGTGTGACGTGTGACTCAGGGACGGACGGCCGGTGGAGGTTTTGATACTAAACTGCGACCTTACGGTCGCAATAAACTGCTGAAAATGATACAGTATAGTTCTGACTTTTGCAGCAACATTGAAGAGATTTGTTTTCAGATTATGACTGTCTATTATTAATGCTCCTGGACAGAGATACTTTCTCCCAAGGGAGCCATGTTTAAATATAAAATGTAGCCACACCGCACATGTATTAAATATACATGTAGCCACATCACATAACATGCGTGTCTGAGACCTTGCGTTTGCGGGCATGTATGTAAGCGAGCGCTCCTAGCCTGTGTGTGGTGTGTGCAGACTACACAAGTGTGTGTGTATGTGCATGTGTGTTTGGCAGACTCAAGCGACAGGCTTGAAATTAAAACCTTATGCGGAACGATGCTCATTATGGAACCGGATTTAAAAGAAAAGGCAGAAGAGTTTATGAAGAAGAGAAAACACAATAAAGGAGGGAGTAAAGAAAAAGGATGGGGTAGGAAGAAAGAAAAACACAATAAAGGAGAGACTAAAGGAAGGAAGGAAGGAAGGAAGGAAGGAAGGAAGGAAGGAAGGAAGGAAGGAAGGAAGGAAGGAAGGAAGGAAGGAAGGAAGGAAGGAAGGAAGGAAGGAAGGAAGGAAGGAAGGAAGGAAGGAAGGAAGGAAAAAAGATAGGCTAAGTGTATTGTGTATTGCAAATGCCTCTGCTGCGGTCCTGCAGCTTGTATCTGGGCTGGTTCAGGCAGACCTCTCCTATCAGCTGCCTGTCAGCAGTCTACTTAAATGTGAAAGCAATTAGGGAAATTGGCAGAATCTAATTGATGATATTCACACGGTGGCCATTTTACTTTTACGTCATACTGGGGTGGGTTCTGGTGCCATGGCATTGGTCCGAACTCCGAAGGTTCATTAGTCCAAAGGTTCATTAGTCCGAATTTGTTAAGAATACTTTACCTAACCCTAACCCTAACCTCAGTAACCCTAACTAAATTCAGACAAATGAACCTTCGGACAAATGAACCTTCGGACTTATGCTTATAAGTCACATCTGCAGGTGGGTTCTTACGTCACCCCCATAGCTGTGATGAATTTGGGGAGTGTTTCTCTGCCGTGCGGAAAAGCCTAGTGATGCGAGGTTAGGCGGCGGGGAGAGAAAGTGTGGACACACACACACACACACACACACACACACACACACACACACACACACACACACACACACACACACACACACACACCCACTACTATGCACACTGCACACATATGCAGGCACACAGTTATTCCAGCCCGTGTTGGTTATTCATTCATTTGTTTCATCACTTTTGTCCTTGATTCTATGTTCTCTATACTGTACATTAACAATGAGAGAATCTACCTACGTTGGGTATAGCCTACTTTGTTTTAACATGGTACATGTTTACGTTTAAGATGTAACACATGTTAGCAGCATGTTCATAACATGGTGCGGCAGTGGCTCAGGTGGTAGAGCAGCCTCTTGGGACTCAGAAGGTTCTTGGTTCGATCCCGGGCTCAATGCACGGCTCCTCCTGGGTCAGCGTCGAAGTGTCCTTGAGCTAGACACTGAACTGCTTACGAATCTGTGAGCAGGCATGGTGCCTTGCTCTGTTTCCTCTCCCATTGGGGCGTGTCATGAATGGCTTAATGTAATGCACATTTGTTAAGCGTTTTGGCGCTATAGGTATAGATGCACTATTTACATCCCATTAACTCCAGTGCAAGAATACTGCATAAACAGAAGTATTTTGAGCAACAATCAAACTTTAAAATCCTACATGCACATCATCCTGGTGACTTTGATGTAGGCCAGTGGATCCTCTTCACTCCGAACAACATTTCCCTCCAGGCACTTCTGAAGGCATTCCCCCACGCTCTCACCTCTCTTAACCCCGAATGCGGAACATCTGCTTTCTCCATTCAGTCAGAGCTAGCCGTTTTAATAGCTCTGGGCACCTCGCCTTGAATAGGAAGAAAAAAAAACTTTTGGCCGCGGCCCCTGGCTTTCTCATTAACAGTCTCTGCCTGTGATGTATGGTAGCCCACAGTTCTACTCAAAGTATTCTTACTGGTCAGCCATCCCCTTTTGTGGGCCACAGCCTTGACCTGTTCCCACCGCAGAATGTGTGTGTGTGTGTGTGTGTGTGTGTGTGTGTGTGTGTGTGTGTGTGTGTGTGTGTGTGTGTGTGTGTGTGTGTGTGTGTGTGTGTGTGTGTGTGTGTGTGTGTGTGTGTGTGTGTGTGTGTGTGTGTGTGTGTTCGTGCTGGTCATTTCCATGAGAAAAGAGTGCAGAGAATGGACAGGGGCCACATTTTCTTTCTCTGAGACGGCTGCAGACGCGGTTCAGGGGGCAATGAGGCGACCTCATCCATCACTTCATGAATACGTACCATGGAACCATCACCCCCATGTCTCTCTCTGGACATCATTTGATCAAGACTTTCTTTTTTTGGGGAAGGTTATCTTAGGTACCAGAACTTGGCAACCCCCCCTTTAAGGAATATTCATTCTAGTTTGAGTAAATTGAACTTTGCCATGCCTGCAGCGATAAAAAAAAATGCTTTATTTCATTCACATGACTGCGTAACTACTAGGCAACTTTTATTAACATGTGGGCGGTGGCGTTAATTTGGTCACATTAAGCATTTAATTGAGACGTTCATGAATTGTATTGTCACAAACAAACGGATGGGGGAGACTGAGCGTGATGGAGAGAGAGCGCCTTTGCGGCCTAACAAATTAGTCTTATAACATCACAAAGCTGCTCATATCAGCAAGCACTATTAGCTCCCTGCCTCAGCAATTACTTTAGAAATATGATCTGCCTGTCCATCATTCTCCTAGGCTGGGATGTGACTGCACTGCCTCTGCCTGGCTGCCTTGTCAAAGGCTAGGGGAGGAGGAGGAGGAGGCGTGTGGGGCGGAGCTAAGGATGTTGTTGTTGGTTGGTTGGTTGGCTGGATGCAGGCACGTGCACACGTAGACATCAAAGGGGGCTTGAGCCCCTGCCCTTTTACCCGTCTGTAAAAGAAAGTGCCCTCTCCAGACCATGAATGCATGCTTTTACTATGGAGAAAGAAATGCAAATGCCCCCCTTTCCATGTCCTCCGACAGCAATCAGGAGACTTGTCTTTCCCGAACTCTCCTGAACTTGAATGCAACATTTTATGTTGAAAGAATACATCCTCCTTCTAGAGATCCACGTCGTAGGCCGCACACCGAAAATAGCAGATCTACAAGCTCTCAAGCTCTCAATCTACAAGCTCTACGAGCTTGTAGATCTGCTATTTTCGTATTCTTTGCCTAAAGAGCCACTTTAGGACATTTCAGCCCATGCCCCTCAAGCATCCTCTGCACGTCCCTGGTTGGCTGGATGGATGGATGGATGGTTCAACGGGGATGGGATGAGGGAGGTGGGCACTGGTGGAAAGTAGCTAAGTACATTTACTTAAGTACGCCACAATTTTGAGATATTAATTTTGTACTTTACTTGAGTATTCCACTACATCTCGGATCCACATGTTGTGCACTGTGCACAATGCATCGTGACACAGTGTAAGCTTGTAAATCTGCTATTTAAAAAATACATTTGAAAACTTGAAACGGGACATTCTGCATAATGAGTAGGCCTACTTTTACTTTTGGTACTTTAAGTACATTTTGATGCCAATGCTTTTATACATTTCGAATCCTGGACTTTTAACTTGCCTACTTGTAGTGTGTTTCTATATTGCAGTATTTATACTTAAATACTCAAGTATTTCCCCCACTGGAGGGGGGGGGGGCACTTCAGCCCGGTTTATACTTCGCCCTATGTCGGTGTCGCGCGCCGAACATAGCCCCGATCTACAATCCCACAACGCGTCTCCTCCGCCACGCCTTGTGGGCTTGTAGATCGGGGGCAGTGTTCGGCGCGCGGCGCCGCCGTACGAAGAGGTACAAACCGGGCATACCACCACCACCTCTCTCTGGGAGGAGAGAGAGAGAGACTCAGAGAGAGAGAGAGAGAGAGAGAGAGAGAGAGACTCAGAGAGAGAGAGAGAGAGAGAGAGAGCCCCAGTGTTGTTATAGTTTGAACAAAATGGCTGCAGGATCACTGTCAAGTACGAGAGCTCACTGACTGAACGCGTATTATCATGACTGTCCGCTCCTCCGCTCGGATCCATCGAGAATGTATTTTACCGGATTCGGTGTTCTTCACGTCGCATTGATCGCGGTATCCTGCAGCCCGTTGGACCCCGGTTGTCGTCGCTTGCTGCCTGCCATCATCAGCTGCCCGCCGGCGATCAGCGACCCAGCGACAACAAACCACGAAAACATTTCTTTTGCACTTTAAAAAAAAGAAAAACGTAAAAAAAAAAAGAAAAAAAAAGTTGAGGCTGTTTCAGCGTAGCGTGACCATAGGGGCTTGTTTCTATATGCGAACTCATCATCGGCGTTTTTATTTTTTATTTCTAATCGAAAAAAAAACTGCCTGATTAATTACGTTTGCAAAAAGAAAAAAACCTTGCTACGGTCAAATGACTGATCTGATGCCAACCTTGCAATCTTACACGATTTTAGCTGCTTTTTAGACTACAATTTATTCCTGTGCATTTTTCCTCTCTTTTTTGGGGGGGTTGCTTCTTTTGCCCCCCTCCCTATTGTATCGTGACGTTTGACGAACTGTTTTCAAACGACTATTATTATTATTATTGTTTTACTGCGTTTTGCTCTATAGATATTGCTCTGGCTGACTGGCTATTGTTTACCTCGGTATTTCTGTCACCAAGGCTGCTCCAGCAGCAGCAATCGGCTGATCTGCCTCCGCACGAAGAAGAAGAAGCCGAGTCTGGCTCTTTTATAAACTGCGACTGAAATTCTGATCCATTTCTTTACGGGTACTTTAAAGAAAAAGACACAATCCAAGAATGCTTTTCTGCATATTTCCCTGCCATGCACCAACTCTTCACTGAAAGCTGCCAAAAAGCTGTGGTTACGCCAGGTAAGTTCCAATAAAAATATCGTTTGTCATGATATTTTCCTTATTTAGAAGAGGAGAGTCATTGCATTGCTGAGTGCCGGTGGGAGACTGGCCTAATGTGTCGAAGTAGAATAGAATGGAGGATAATGGATTCAAAGGAGGTTATTTACTGCTGTAATAACTGATGTGCTATAATGTTATATCACTTAAAATAATTTCAATAATCTTGGAATAACCTTGTTTACCGATTATGACGGGCAGAGAAAATCATATTCTTTATGTATTTGCGGGGAAAAGTTGAGTAGTTAGTGGCTTTAAAACAATCAGTGCATTCATTTGTGTTTTTAAATCTTATTCTGCTAATAGTAATACCATTTCCCCTTGCCTCCCATTAGAATAGTCAACGAATCAGAGAGTTAGTTATAGCCTCTTGATGATTGGCTCAGTTGGATTGGATTAGATCCAAGGCATGTGTGTAATGTGAGCACACTGAGACAAGGGCAGCATTTAGTTTGAAACGTTTTGATTTGAGTTAATTCTGGTAACTGGTAGGGTTAGCCTTGCTATTACACAGTAGTAACATTGGTTAATACATAGGCTACTTCAGTCAACACAGTGGCATTGTCAATTTGTGGGCTATTCCGCCATTAGGAATGCATTGCTTAGTTTTGCCAAATGTTTTTGCTTCAAGCCAGCACTTTGCCACTCTACTGTATACCCGGACCATTTTCTTGTTAAAGTGGCAGTGATCAGATCCCAACATCATTATGTTGTATGTGAGTCCTGTTTGGTGTACAAGGACGTTCAGAGAATGTTAGAGAGGCAGGGGCTGGAATTTCTAAAAGGGCTTTTTGGTGGAAATATCGAAAATAGCAGACCTCCAAGCACACAATGCGTCGCGAATCGCGATGCAACACGTTGTGAGCTTGGAGGTCTGCTATTTTATCTTGGAGATTGGCTATTTTCGATGCTTGATGCTACAGAGATAGGGCAATTATTTCAACATAAGATGCTGCATTCAAGTTCAGGAGAGTTTGGACAAGACAATTCTCTTGAATGCTACCTTCAGGTATGGCATGGAAAGAGGGCATTTTGCATTTCTTTCACCATAGAGAAAACTGCATTCATGGTCTGGAGAGGGCACTTTTTTACATACTACGGATAGAAAGGGCAGGGGCTCAATCCCCTTTTGATGTCTATGTGTGCATGTGCCTGTGTACAGTAGTTGGTTATGGTTGGCATTATTGCTGTATTTCAACGCCTTTAGTGTGGCAGAGCCCAGACGGTTGTTGTTGTTCACCCCAAAACCCAGTACAGAGCAATGAAAGCATACCACTACACTACTATCAAATCCATTATTAGGCATCTACGCTGTGTCCCCCCCCCCCCCCCATCCCCCTTGCTCAGCTATAGGAAGCCGGCGATTCTGATTGAACTGTCGTCTTCCATTGCTTCTCCCTTCCCCGCGTCCTATCCCTAGCCAGTGGAGTATAGCTTTTAATATCTCCTCGGCGTGTCTTAATTGAAGTACATAATTTCCTCGTTCAATTTATTCCCCTCCTTTTCCTTCCCCTCTCTGACATCTCTGTCACCGTAGTCTTATCTCCATCGTCACACACCAGTGCGGTGATGAAATGAAAAATGCACCGTGCAACACACACACACACACACACACACACACACACACACACACACACACACACACACACACACACACACACTGGCTGGGGTATTTGTATTTGGAGAACTTGTGTGTATCCTCCGTGCGCGTGACTTAATGTATCACTATGCAATTGCATGCGTGCATGTTTATGTGTGCCAGTGTGTTGTGAGTGTGGGCGGCTGGCTGGTGAATCCACGGCGGATGATGAGAGCGCTTCTTTAACAGGCTTGCTGTGGGAGTGTGTGACCATTAATGTCAGGCTCAAGGCCCTGGCAGTTGGTTAATGCGCTGCAGTTGTTAATCAGGTCAGGACACGCCTCCTCCTGCCTGGCCTCTGACGCCCAGCTGACACATACATATACCCACACAGAGTTGCCCTGTTCTTGCCAAGCGGGTCAAGGGTCCTGCCTAGCATATATGCATCCATCTTAACTGAGGGGTGCAGCGGAGCTAGCGGCAATGTTGTTGGCTGCAGCCCTGTGTTTGTGTCCATGCATGGCTAGTAGTAACATGAACGCGGCGAGAGGAAAGCTTTATCTGTATCTTTAGCTGTATCTCTGTCCACTAAGGTTAGCGGGACAAAGTCACAAAGATAGAGCTAGTTAGTAGCTTGTGTGTCATAAAAGGTTTCCCTTCCCAGAGACACTGCGTGCACCAGGCACTGTCCCTCTGCCTTTGGCCTCGCCACAGTAGCTGGACAGACCGGGGACAATGGGGCATCAGTACTGGGTGTTCTGTGTGTGTGCAGTTGGACATTAGGTCATTGGGGTTGGGCGCTGAGCTGACACGAAGGCTATGCATGACATTGCAATGGCGATGTGGAACTTGATTTAATTTAGTTTTTTCGGTGTAAATTAAGATGTTTAGCTCAAGGATTGCTGTGATGGTCAATTGTGGACATATAACAATAGCTTAAATGTCAGGAAAAACTATGTTGCATTGATATTGTCAATGGATAAAGAAAGGCATATAAAGCAAATAATTGTAGCCTACATGCCAACGTGGATATTGCAAGAGAATAACTTGAAATAGAGTGGGGAAAACCCTCAGGCTACAGAATAATGTTAAACGAGATGTTTTGTCAACTAGCTTCGTCTCTACATGTACGGGTTTACATGAAGTCACCGTAAATAGAAATGTTGCCTCTCTTTTGGACCAGACTCATTAAACCAGTGGTTCTCAAAGTGGATTCCAGGGACTTTGTGGCTTCCTTTATGGGGGTCTAAATTGACCCATAACTCTGACAGCATACAAATTGAACCAAATGGACCCTAACGCTAACGAGTCCATTTGGTTCCAGTTGTATACTGCCAGAATTAAGGGGAGACCTCGAAATTGCGAAACACTGCATTAAACCGTGGTAATGTTTTGCCATGTTGACAGTGCACCAGCAAAATGGACCTGTGCTGTGATCCATCCTGTTTGGTGCCAAAACAACGGTTTTAGAAAGCAGGCCGCTGGCGGCGGGTCGACCACACATTTGTTTTGATTAGAGTGCACTGCAACAAAGGCCCGAGACGAACCCGGTCAGTAACCCTATCTGCTGTTGCTTATCAGTAAATGGCTCAGGATCATTTGTTTGAAAGCAAAGCCAAGGCTGCGCTCCACTCTTCCGACTTCACAATATCCAAAACAAAGACAAAACATGAGCACTATTCTGATTCTCAGGTTGCTGTTGTTTGCTTGGCTTTGAACCTGAGCGTCAAACATGACTCCTGACTCAGACCCTGGACCTTCTCAATAACAGTCTGCGTGGCAGTCAGTTTCCTTCAAAACGTTTCTGAGATTCTGTGCTTTTCTATGTTGTTGCTCTATACATTCCTATTTTACTCTAATTGCAATGTAACTCCTTCAGTCATCAATCCCGCTTCCCAGTCATTGACCTTAGGCCGATCCTGGCCACGGTGGTTACTCAGCCTGTGATTAATTATGATGAGACTCTTTATTTTTTAAACACACTGCCACAGTACTGATTGGGGGGTGTCTGATATGAAGATATTACATCATGAACGATTAAAACGTCCCCGCGATCTGCATTTTATAGATAGATGGTTACACTGCATGCTGTAGTGCACTTTCTGTCTGATGGGGTTCTCAACCTTATTTTTTTACTCTTTAAAACGGTGTTGCTCGCAAAAAAAGAAAAGATCTACAACAAGCCTACCATCCGTTGCTATGCTACACGTAGGCTTATAGATCTGTTATAGATTTTCCAAAACAGTTAAGCCTGATATGTACATATGTTTGTGTCATACATAGCCTATAGATCGACTACTTTCTGTGTGAAGCAAACACAAGGTTTTCATTGGATGGCTACACGACGAACAACCTCAAAACAAACCACAGTCAAAGGAATTCCCAGTGAGTGCATTAGCTTCAACTATGCAGCTAGCTGCTATGGTACATGACCAAAACAAACACGTCTAATGAAGGCATTAGAGCAGTGATTCTCAACATTTTTCATTTTAAGACCCCCCAGTTTGATATGCATGATTTGCCCATTTGATTCAATGTTTTCCCTCTAGGACCACAATTTACAGTAAAATTAAATCTGCATAGTTATATTTACTCTTAAGAGTGCACAAATGGTTCCTAACTCTCATTTAGCTGGAGATCCCTCTCCTTTTTTGTTTTGTTACCTAGGAGTGTTTGTACTGTTCA
>NC_137812.1:31389367-31406867 GCF_963921795.1 Nannobrachium achirus | reverse complement strand
ATTCTTTTCTTAGCGATAACTATATTGACAATTTTTTAGATGAATCGAATAATCTGAAAAAAAAAAGAAAGATATTTGGCTTATTAGCCAGGAATCCTTTTACAGGTATTAACAGCGTTGTGCAATGATCAATTATTTCAGGGGTCTTCAACGTTTTCAGGTCAAGGACCCCTTAGCTGAGAGAGAGATGAAGCAGGGACCCCCTCTACATATTGTATAAATGTGTGATGGAGATTTTCATGGATAGATTCATAGACTTGTTTAACAGCACTGTCATCAGTCTATTTTGGATTCATGTCAATGTGTGTTTTCAGATATTTAACCGCTTGAACCATCAATACTTAATACCTTGACCTTTCACTCTGTTCTCAGAATATGGATGCTGGGGTTCAAGTGGTTAATATAAAAAAGGCGATAAAAAGTTTCTACCACACAAAGATTTGGAGGACCCCCTGTAGTAAGCAACTCTGAGGACCCCCTAGGGGTCCAGGAACCCCTGTTGAAGACCCCTGCTAGGTGAGACCTGTGGCTTGCTACAGGGAGGCGAGGGCCAGATGGAGAGAGAGAGATGGGTGGGTGGAGGGAGGGAGGGAGGGAGGGAGGGAGGGAGGGAAGGACTAGGGATGGGACGATATAAAAATGTCATATCACGATTATTGTGACAAAAGAAATCGCGTTTTACGATATTATCACGATAATCAAAATCCATTATCCTGGGGTGGAACATTTGCCAAAAAATAGCCGATCTACGACGCGTTGTGAGCTTGTAGATCTGCTATTTTTTGGCAAAGACATTTGATAGAGAGTGGAAAAAAGACAAGTGCGTATATTTTAAGTACCTTTTACCAATTATAGAAGGTTTAAGATGGTTTAAGATGCAGCTCGGCAAATAAAAGGGGAATTGATCCCAGTGCATGGCGGAGGACGATATCACGATAAATTAAATCTCCACGATACGATTATCGTGAGTGTTTTTTTTTATCACGATAAACGATAATATCGCTTATCGTCCCAGATAATATCGCTTATCGTCCCATCCCTTGGAAGGACTGGATGGATTGGGGAGTGGGTGGGTGGTAATGGTGGAGGGCAGGAAGGACTGGATGTATTGGGGAGTGGGTGGGTGGTAATGGTGGAGGGCAGTAGGTTTACCTCACTCTGTGGCAAGGGGCTCGACCGCATCGCCTCCCCTCGGAGAAATGGAAGTCAGTCCTCATTCCTCTCCTCTCGTCTCCTCTGCTGTGTTCGCCGTCGTGTCTGTGGTCTGCGTCGGTCATGCAGAACAGCCCAGGCAGTGTGTTTTCCTCGCGGCCATGGCTGCTTTGGACGCGCGCCAGGAAATCTCTCTTTCTCTCTCTCCAGGGGTGTCGCACCAAATTCTGGGCCCTGGGTACAAGGATTCACTGCGGCCCCCCCCATGAATGTTCGTGTTTGTGCATCAACTATTGAAAAATAGCAGATATACAAGCGTGCCGCGCTGCGAGCTAGTAAATCTTTTTTTTTTTTTTTAACCTATGTTTCTATGTCAGTGGTGCTCAAACTTCTTCATGTGAAGGACCCCCCAAAATGATATGTATTTGGCCACGGACCCCCATCTCAAAATATTTAGTTCAAGGGAGGGACCCCCCTGAAGAAAAATTTGAGTTACAAATGTTCGCTTAAAAAGTACATTATATTCAAAGATTTTTCACGACTTTTCAAAAATTGCAGATCTACAAGCTCGCAGCGCGGCACTCTGTGCCACGCTGTGAGCTTGTATATCTGCTATTTATCAATAGCTAAATAATTAAGGCCCCCCCACGGCCCCACCTCGGGTCCCTAGTAACTCAGTCCCACTTTTCCCCCCCTTGTGACGCCCCTGCTCGCTCTCCTCCTGCTTTATTATGTTGCACACTCCCCTTAGCTTTAGCCCTAGTGTTGCCGTGTCATTCTGTCTTCCTGGTATTCTTCTATCCTCTATTCCCTGTGCTGCTTGCTCTCCTCCTCCCCCATACTGCTTCTTCTTCGTCTCCACCTCCTCTTCCTCAGTCTGGCAGCTTCCGCAGGCCTCCCTTCATTGTGGCTCCTTTTTTTATTTTTTACTCTTTCGTTCTCTAGTGGGTGATTCTCTCTCTCTCTCTCTCTCTCTCTCTCTCTCTCTCTCTCTCTCTCTCTCTCTCTCTCTCTTCTCACACTGTCTGCCTCTCTGGCTGCTGTCGTTTCTAATTGGTGTTGCTCTGCCTCTCCTCTTTCATCCTCTGCTCCGTGTTTTTTTCTCTCCCCCCCTCTTCACTCTCTCGCCTCCAGTTTCCTCCTCCTCCCGCCCCCGCCTCCCCCCCCCCCCGGCCCGCTTCCCCGGTGGAAAACGACAGGCATCAGACGGACTCACTCTCTCTCTCACCTGTGTGCACATCAAACCTGTGTGTATGTGTGAGTGTGTGTGCGTGTGCGTGCACACTCCCAGCCTCCTCTTCATTCCTGTACAGCATGTTCCTTCCATAATGGCTCAGCCTTGGTCTCCCCTCTGGTTGCAGAGCTCTTTTCTTCCTGTGCTCCATGTTGGATTTCTCTCTGCAGCACAGTGGTCCCCAGCGGTTCCTTCCAGCTCCCGCTGACTGAGTCATCTTCTCCTATTCAGTCATGTACTCCACACAGCTTTTTTTTTTTTTTTCACAGGGGGGGGATAAACAAGAAATAGTCCAGGATCATATAGGTAAAGTTCCGTGTTAACTGTTGTAGTCCTTGATGGACATGAGTTTACTTAAATCTTCAGTTATCGGGTACGTGATAATAGTCATCTGAGGGGGGATGAAAAAGTCATCATTCCAAACTTCAGAATACATCTGAACTGAAGCCTCAAGCCTGTACCGCAGCGAGCATAAATCAATCTTTAGTTATGTTATTATAATAAAAGGCTGGATCAGGTGTTGCTCTGCCCCAGAGCTGACGTGGGCTCCCCGTTATAATAAGAGGGGAATCTGCATGATCTTATGTAGCTACTATCTGTGGTCTGGTCGCCCCCAGAGCATCCCCTGGTGCCCCAGCAGCAGTGTGTGTAATGTAGGCCAGTGGTTCTCAACCTGTGGATCGGGACCCCCAGGGGGGATCCCCAAATTATTTTGGGAGGTCCCCAGATGATTAACTTAATGTGAAACATTTCTTTCATGCTCAACAGTAAACAAACCAATATAAAGTTTAAGTGTATAGAGGGTATCTATCTGCACATTTCTAAAGTGACAATGTAAGGACTTTTTAATACCTCTAAAATGAAACATTGGCCAAATTGTCAAATATTAGAGGCAGAAATTGTGAAAATGTGTTGTGAGCATGTAGATCGGCTATTTTCACAATAGAACTGTGTTATACAAAATTGAATGCCTCAACTCTTAGTGCTCGTCAGGGTGGGGGGTCCCCAGTTAAAGTATCATTATTTTGGGGGTCGCGGCCTGAAAAGGTTGAGAGCCACTGATGTAGGCTGATTCAAGTACAAGCGAGGGAGTGAAGTACTTGTAGGTCAGTGGCTAAAAACAGGCCACATTTTGCCTGATTGCAGTATTGCGCTGCCATGTGGCACGGGAATCCTGTCACTGATAACCAGGACACGAGGCACCCGGAGGGGGTGTGAGTAGGGGGTCACTTTGGAGAAGGGTTTAGCGAGCAGGAGAGAAAGAGAGGAGGGTAGAAGGTGAGAAAGGAATGAGAGTGGGGGGAATCAAAATCCAGTTTTCTGTAATGTCATATGACAGCACAAATTAGGCTTAAGAGCAGGCATTGACACTAAAGGCTTGCCCCCGCCAGGTAAATAAAACGTCAGAGCTCTATTTACCTATAATGTCATGTGCTGTTTTTACTGTGGCTACTGTGTGAAACCATAGACATGTTCAATCATAGCTACAGTATGTAGGTATTTGGATTTGGAGGTATTGAGGTGTGACATTATTGTATTGCACAGGCACAGAAAGTAAAGAAATATGTGTTAAATTGAGCGGTAATTAAAATCTTTACCTATTATTTTATAATGGACGATTTACTTTTCAGGCAAGTGGGTATGACCTTCGGGCAAGTAGAACATGACCTGTACTTGCCCGATGGGCAAGTGCCTCTGAGACCTTAGTGTCAACCCCTGAAGAGTCGACAAAAGAAAAGAGGGATCGACGAAAACAAACTAACCCTGCCATCATAGCTATCGTCGCTACAATTGTATTGCATTTTTTATATTTCACATACTAGCTACCAGCTTACTGCTGCTGATGCTTCCAGGCTGTTCTCCAGCCGGTATCCATTTAATCCTCATGTCTTCCCTTGCGTATCAGCTTTGCCCAAATTAGGTAGATAATAAATCCATACGGGGGAGGAGGAAGGATGCCATTGTTATGTGCCTCCCTCCTCCTCTCCTGTGTCCCTGCTTAGCTAGCTGTCATGCTAAGCAGCAGCCGGCTCACCGCTATAGCTGTAACCATGCAGGGCTGTCACACCAAATTCTGGGCCCTGGGTTCAAGGATTCACTGTGGGCCCCCCATGAATGTTCTTCATAGGGGGAGGGGGTTATAGACTGGGAATGCATTATTACGCATTATTTTGTATGTTAGAAATAGCAGATATACAAGTTCATAGAAACCTATGTTTCTATGTCAGTGGTGCTCAAACCTTTTCATGTGAAGGACCCCCAAAATGATATTAGTTCCGGGGGTCTTCCACCCCCCCCCCCCCCCCCCCCCCCCCCATTAGCAACATTTGAGTTACAAATGTTCGCTTAAAAAATACATATATTCAAAGATTTGCACAAACGTTCACGACTTTTCAAAAAAGATCTACAAGCGCCGCGCTGTGAGCTTGTATAACTGCTATTTTTCAATAGTTAAAGCATAAAATAACTAAGGTCCCTCCACCTTGGGCCCTAGTAACTCATTCCCACTTTTCCCCCCCTTGTTGACGCCCCTGGCTGCAACACCTGGGAGCAGAGCGCTGTCGGCTTAACATGGAGGACAAATGAAAACAGAGACTTTGCGCTACATAAATAAATGGCCACCGGTCTTTTCTGCTGTGACAATTATTATTTATCTTTCTGTTTACCTCACTTAAGCCCTATCTTCTATTCTCGACATTTTTCGAAACGAGCTCACAACGCATGGCATCATGCTTTTACATTGCATTGCACAGACGCATGTACCACACACACACATATGCATGCACGCATACACACACACACACACACACACACACACACACACACACACACACACACACACACACACACACACACACACACACACACACACACACACACACACACAGAGAGAGAGCAAGCTCATATTTATTATTACCAGAGGACTGCCTTCCCCCAGCTGCTGATATAGCAGTATGTCTCAGACACACTGTGTTCTCATTATGAGGTGTGTGTGTGTGTGTGTGTGTGTGTGTGTGTGTGTGTGTGTGTGTGTGTGTGTGTGTGTGTGTGTGTGTGTGTGTGTGTGTGTGTGTGTGTGTGTGTGTGTGTGTGTGTGTGTGTGTGTGTGTGTGTGTGTGTGTGTGTGTGTGTGTGTGTGTGTTGAAAGATGGAATGAGTGAAAAACTGGCGAGGGGGTGAAAGTTTTACATTTCTACTGTCTTTCATTAAAAACCTGCTGCCAAGGCCATTCTCTCTCTCTCTCTCTCTCTCTCTCTCTCTCTCTCTCTCGCTCAATGTCATTCTCTGCCAGACTTGCCGTGTCCTCTTGATTGGCAGCCCAGTGGGAGGCTGGCCTCTCATCATTAATCTCCTGTTAGGAGTGTTGTGATTGTACCCTGTTTGGATTCACATCCAGGGCCCTATGGACAGCACTGGCTGGCCACCTGCCTGCGTGTGTGTGTGTGTGTGTGTGCGTGTGTGTGTGTGCGTGTGCGTGTGCGTGTGCGTGTCAGTGGTGTAAAGCAGTGGTTCTCAACCTTTTCAGGCGCGACCCCCGAAATAATCATATTTTAACTGGGGACTCCCCCCCACCCTTACATTTTGTATAACATGCTTCTATTGTGAAAATAGCAGATCTACATGCTCACAGCGCCTCGCGTTGCGAGGCGTTGTGAACATGTAGATCGGCTATTTTCATAATTTCTGTCTCTAATATTTGAGCATTTGGCCAGTGTTTAATTTGTCATTTTAGAGGTATTAAAACCTCACTTTAGAAATGGGCAGATACCCTCTATACACTTAAACTTTATATTGGTTTGTTTACTGTTGAGAGAGAAAACAATCACCTGGGGACCACCCTGGGGGTCTCGACCCACAGGTTGAGATCCACTGGTGTAAAGTAACCAAGTAAGTTTACTTAAGTACTGTACTCAAGTACAATTTTGAGGTATTTGTACTTTACTTGAGTATTTCCAATTTCCTTTTTCTTTTTTTTCCCCCACCAAATTTTATCCCACGATTTTGTAACCCATTTTTCACCCGGTGCCAATGCCTAAGATGTAATCCTGGACGCTACTCTCCCTCTCCGAACTGAGCTCATGCTTCTGATTATTTCCAATTTCCAATACTTACTTATACTACATCTCGGATCCAAATATTGTACTTTTACTCCACTACATTTATTTGAAAACGATAGTTACTACTACTACAGTAGTTACGTTGCAGATATAAATGATTATATTACAAAACATTTAGCCCTATTTTATACCTAGGCTTTTTGAAGATCTGCTATTTTCAAACATTTTGTACTTTTACTTTTGATAATTTAAGTGTATTTTGATGCCAATTGAATTCTTTCATACTTTCTACATTGCAGTATTGATAGTTTTACTTAAGTAGGACATTTGAGTACTTTTCCCATAGGCTTTTTGAAGATCTGCTATTTTCAAACATTTTGTACTTTTACTTTTGATAATTTAAGTGTATTTTGATGCCAATTGAATTCTTTCATACTTTCTACATTGCAGTATTGATAGTTTTACTTAAGTAGGACATTTGAGTACTTTTCCACCACTGGTGTGTGTGTGTGTGTGTGTGTGTGTGTGTGTGTGTGTGTGTGTGTGTGTGTGTGTGTGTGTGTGTGTGTGTGTGTGTGTGTGTGTGTGTGTGTGTGTGTGTGTGTGTGTGTGTGTGTGTGTGTGTGTGTGTGTGTGTGTGTGTGTGTGTGTGTGTGTGTGTGTGTGTGTGTGTGTCTGGTTGGCCGGCTGGATTTGTCCTCGCTTGTTTCCTGTCTACCTATTTGTCTGTCCATCTGGTTGTCTATTTTCCCATTCATATCGTATAAAGTTTCATCATTCACTCTGCAATCTGTTTTTTTATATGTGCTTTCCTGTCAGTCTCGGTCTCTAGCTCTCAAAATATTAGTGCCATTTAATGGTTGATCTTCACCCTGTCTGGGTTAGGGTCATGAACTGTGTGTGTGTGTGTGTGTGTGTTTGTGCGTGCGCGCGTGCATGCATGCGTCCACGCAGCTGTGTTCTTGTCCTTGCTTTCCAAGATGGTTGCCATAGAGGAATCAACAGTTATTACAGCCACATAGGGAGACGAGAGACTGTTTTCATAAGAGCACGTTTTAAAGCGAGAGAGAGGGTGCATTGATTCGATATGACACACTGCAGTAATATCCACCAATATCACTTGCATTTCACAGGGACTGTACACGCACGCACACACCCACGCATACATGCACACACACACGCACACACGCACACACCGTGTCTTAGTCTCTGTGGTCCTGCTCATGCATCTGATAGTTTCCAGGAGCTGTCACTAGAGTTGAGCCAAAGGAAATAAATAGTGAAGTGAAGCACTTAGTTTCCCCCCGGCCCTCGGAGAGCGGGGCCCTGGCGATCTGCCCAGTGGAGAGACACACACCTCTGGCTCTTATTCAGTCAATCTGTCTGTCTGTCTGTCTGTCTGTCTGTCTGTCTCTCTTTCTGTCTTATTCAGTCAATCTGTCTGTCTGTCTGTCTGTCTGTCTGTCTGTCTGTCTGTCTGTCTCTCTCTCTTTCTGTCTTATTCAGTCAATCTGTCTGTCTGTCTCTATATCTGTCTTATTCAGTCAATCTGTCTGTCTGTCTGTCTGTCTGTCTGTCTGTCTGTCTGTCTCTCTTTTGCTCTTATTCAGTCAATCTGTCTGTCTTTCTGTCTCCTTCCTTCCAGTCTCTTGTTTCCTTCTCCTTTTCCTGTCTATCTGCTCTCTTAAACCATCCTCCTTCCAACAGCTTTCCCTCAACGCCGTTTTATTTTTCTGCCACTTTGCATTCCTTGCTTCATCTTTGGACTCCTACCTTGCTCCCTCCCTCCCTCCCTCCCTCCCTCCCTCTCCTCAGTGTCTCTCCACTAGCGAGCAATGTCCTTCAGAAGTTAACTAGAGGTCCAGCTGTGCTTATGAAAAGCAGATTGAGGACGGATAATTTGTTCTAAACACTGAGTGCACTCTGGCCCCAATGCAGAAAGATGAAAGGAAAGTTATTGCTAATGAAATATCGACATTGTGTAGTTTATGTGTACAAGCACCATGGTCACGCATACCGTATATTCACACGCAATACAAATACGTGTGTCATTACTTGTGAACACGTGTACGTGTACATCGAGAGCCCTCCTGCACACTCGATGTTTTTGTGTGTGTGTGTGTGTGTGCGCACACTCGATGTTTGTGTGTGTGTGTGCGCGTGTGTTTGTGTGCGTTTTTTACCTGTTGAACTGAAAGTGTCTCCTTTCTCTCTCTCTTTCTGCAGCTGAGAGAAACTAGCAACAGGAGAGAGAGAACCATTTGATGGAAGAAAAGAGAAGGAAGAAACACGAAGAAAAGACGAAGAAGGACATTGCTCAGAAAAAGGTGAGACTGAAAATACCCCTCCCTCTATATGTTCTCTCTCTCTCTCTCTCTCTCTCTCTCTCTCTCTCTCTCTGTCTCTCTTTCTCTCTCTTTTTGAGCGGTGGTCACACCGTCTCCATAGCGTGGCCGTGTGTGTGGGTGTGTGTGTGTGTGTGTGTCTGTCTGTATGTAGCCTCTGTGTGGGTCTGTCTGTATGTAGCCTCTGGTGTAGCCTGAGTACCCTGGGTGACCAGAGAGGTGCTGTTGAGTCTAGCCTGCCCTGAGCATCAACTGCAATACACACACACACACACACACACACACACAGGCACCCCCCCCCACACACACACACACACACACAGGCACCCCACCCCCCACCCCCACACCCCCCACCCCACACACACAGGCACCCCCCCCCCCCCCACACACACACACACACAGGCACCCCTCCCCCCCCCCCCCACGACCACCGCTCAGTTCACACGGGTGTGATTTTTTCTTTCCTTTCTATATCTTATCTGTTTTCTCTCTTACGCACACACACACACACACACACACACACACACACACACACACACACACACACACACTCAAGTGGTAAGCTACGTCAGTGATACTCAGCCCTTTTAATTTCAAGGACTCCCAGTTTGATGTGAATTAGGCCATGGAGAACAAGTGAGCTACTGTAATCAATTTCCTCCCTAGTACTCTCTCCACATCGTATACCCACGTAAACACAGTTGAGGAGTTTGTGTCTTCTGACTCCAGTCCTTGAAGTAAATTCACGGCTCGCCTGATTGAATTTAACAGCGCGGGCCGGTGCTTGTATAGATTTGTGGCGAGCGAAAAGCGCCTTGCGTGCAGAAAGCGGCCGAACGGCTCGACAGTATGTCTTCCAACTGGCCGCCGCTCAACGGCAAACATGAGCGATGGGATGAACGCACTTGCATCGTGTAGCTCGGTAACATTTGTTGTTTTCCTGTCGCGTGAGCCATTTCCCCGGTATGAATTAACACTGTTTTTAACTCCCTCTAATTCTCTCTCTATTCTCCCCCTTTTCCCCCAGGCTGCTGATCCGAAAACCAAAGGTGAGTGCAATAATAATGATGACATAAACTGCACCCTCAGATGCAGAGAGCTACTCTGAACCACTTGTACAGGCCTGTTGTTATCAGCTGTGATTTACACGCATTATATATGACTGTAAAAAGCATACTGAGAATTACCATATATTTAGGACTGCCTGCAGACCTGCATGCTGTTTCCTTCATGCAGATAACATGCATATTGCACACACATGCATGCACGCACGCACGCACACACACGTACGTGGAGCAAAAGCCAGTCCAGTGTAGCCTAATACGGAGCGATGCTCTGACTGACGCGCTGGCAGTACCAAGCAGTGAAGCATGAAGCCACCTGACAGCTACAGCAATGAAACACTGGCACGACCTGGGCTTGGAGAGAGAGAGAGAGAGAGAGGAGCTCTCAGAGAGGGTTGGTGGGTGGCGGGTGCAGGATAAAGAAGGTCATGGAGTTCAGTTTCTAAATGCACAGTGGAGTGTGGCTAGCGGTAAAGTGTCCTCATGTGCCCTTGGACTTCACAAGCGAGGCTACTTGCAGTGGTGCCCATGGTATTGCTGTGAACTCTGGTACAAACTCATGCTACAACAACTACAACTGCTACTGTTATCCAATTGAGCTTGCGTTTGTTCCAGTTTGCTTTCAGACATTTTTTTCCAGCTGACATTAAGTTTATGAGGTGCAATAGTTTGTCCTCATTGCTTGCGTGTGAGCGTGCAAGTGTGTATGTGTTGATGTGAGTTTGACCTCCGTGATGCTGACGCCTGTAATTCCAAGCAGTGTTGGGAATGTAGTGGCTTGTTGAGGAATCCATAATGTGTCCATGTGTGCCAGCCTTGCTGTTAACCCTCCGTTGACCCTGTAGTAGCTGCGGGGTGCAATGTGAAGGACTGCCCTGAAGTATTTGCATTGGTTAATAATAATAATAATAATAACTTGAATTTATTAAGCGCCTTTCAAAAACCCAAGGACGCTTAACAATACAGAAATGAACACATTATTTTCCAAAAGCCTGCATAAACAAGTGTCTCTTCAGTGAGGACTGGAAGTGCGGCTGTGGCTCAGGAGGTACAGCGAGTTGGCTAATGATCCCTGGGTCGGCGGTTCAAATCCCGGCTCCTCCCGTCCACATGTCGAAGTGTCCTTGGGCAAGACACTGAACCCCACATTGCCTCCAATGAGTTGGTCGGCGCAAGCTTGCCACCATTGGTGTGTGAATGTGGGAAGTGAGGACGCTGGCGTCGAATGTTCGCTGCTTCACTTCCCAATGTATGAATGAATGGACCATTGTAAAGCGCTTAGAGTTTGCAAGTTGCTTAGAAAAGCGCTATAAAAATGGAGTCCAATGTTGGCAACTGGTGAATCTCTCCAGGGGCTGCCACACTGAAAGCTCTGTCGCCGAGGGTCCACTTATTGCTGGGAGGGTTCTGCAATGTAGTTGTTTTCTCATTGTTTCCACCCCGTTCTGGCCACTACATTGATTGTAGATGTCATGTCACCAAAAGTACTGGTTGGCGGAAGCTTCGTGAGACGAGTGTGCAGCAGATGGACTCAGGGCTTTGGTTCAGTCTACAGCCCATCGAGGCTTTGGCAAATACCAGTCAGCACCTCTCCATGGAGAGTATGTGTGGAGAGATCTTTCTGGCCACACTGTACACAGACATTTTACATGGCGATTAATTTGTCACAGAAATAATTGCGATTAACGATTTAATTGTGTTTTCGTTGTTGAGCGCTGGGAACATTTATGAATAAAAGTAAAATTTCTGTTTGGCTTTTAGGCTTTAAAGTTGTTCAGGGCTCTATGACAAATAATCTTAATACACAAAGAAATGGCTGACATATTTAATAACTTTATACTTTCCAAGAAATATTACTAGTGGAAATAGCTGATCTTGTAGATAATTGAGTTGTAGATCTGCTATTTCCACTATTTTTTTTAAACATTTGAAAATCTATGAACTATTTTTCAACATCGAAACGATTATGCAAATTAATTCCGATCATCTCAAATAACTGCGATTGGGCGATTATGTGATAACGAGGCACGTGCACACATAGACATCAAAGGGGGCTTGAGGCCCTGTCCTTTAACCCGTCTGTAAAAAGTGCCCCCTCCAGACCATGAATGCAGTTTTTACTATAGTGAAAGAAATGCAAAGGCCTCCTTTCCATGACATACCTGAAATCCATGCCGTTACTCCACATCTTCAGTATTGACTTGATTATGCTTAGTTGTGGTATCACGCATCGAAAATAGAAGACCTCCAAGCTCACAACGCGTCGCGCTGCGACGCGTTGTGAGCTTGGAGGTCTGCTATTTTGGATATTTCCACCAAAATACCCTTTTTTAGACATTTTAGCCCCGGCCTCTCTAACATTCTCTGCACGCCCCTGGTGATAACCGTGACAGGCCTATGGTCTCCGACAGTGTTTTATTTGCACACGTTTGTTTGTGTGTGTGTGTGTGTGTGCGTGCGTGCGTGCGTGCGTGCGTGCGTGCGTGCGTGCGTGTGTGTGCGTGTGTGGATGCGTGTTTGCCTGTCTCCTCCAGTCTGAGCGCCAGCCTGACCATCTGGGTGTGACCGTTGGGGCTTTAACGAAGGTCACCAAGGGTTTCCTTGACCTTTGACCAGCATGTTTTTAATTAGGCGCTCTCCGTTTCGCCGGCCTGTCTGCTGAGCTGTGGGCCCATTAGCCCAGTTCTGAAGGCTGTGTACAGCGTTGCAGTTGCTCTTGAGAAATGTGTCACTTTGTGTGTGGGTGTTAGTTTAGCCCGCTCTTCGTTTTAATTAGCTCCCTCACATGTCACTCTTGTCCAGGGGGAAAATGGCCTTGAAAATGCTGATACCCGGAGAAAGAAGTTTTACAAACCCTTTGCGTTAGGAGAGTCACAGCCGTTTTTAATCGAATAGAGCAGTGGTTCTCAAAGTGGATTCCATGGACTTTGTGGGTTCCTTTATGGGGGTCTAAATTGACCAGTACAAGTCTGTAACTCTGACAGTGTACAAATGGAACCAAATGAACCCTAACGGGTCCATTTGGTTCCATTTGCACACTGTCAGAGTTAAGGGGAGACCTTGAAATGTGAAAGTTTGAGAACCACTGGAATAGAGCACTCGCAGCAACAAAAGATTCATCGCAAAGTGTTTTCATGGAGGCAAATGAGAGAGAGAGAAAAAAAATAACAAGCTGTTTTAACACATAAAACTTGGAAAAATGTACGGCAGCTGTTTGTTTTTTTTAAACTGGAGGTAATTCTTGAGCATCTACACACAGTATCTTCTCTACACGTCTGGCCCAGACCGTCTCTGCCTGCTGTCCCACACACAGTAACATCCTGTGTTAATTACACTGTCAGCGTTAAATTAACACTCTGGATGTAGCTGCGTGTAAACACGCACCACTATTATTGTACATCTGGGTGGTGTTTGTTGTGCCACACGCAACAATGATATGCATATCCTCGCTGTCTGGTGGAAACCTTGTATCTCCAAGTTTCAAATTGGTACGCTTTTAAAGTAAAGTAAAGTCCTGCTTCATCATACAAGACTGTCTGTTGCACAAAACTAGTGAAAATAGCAGATCTACAAGCACACAACGAGGCGTTGTGTGCTTGTAGATCGGCTATTTTCACTAGTTTAAATCATTTTTAAAATGATAAATGCAAATGAACAGTTTTGGACATACATAGTTACCACCCAAATACAACATCATCGCTGTCTGGTGGAAACCTTGTATGTCCAGAACTGTTAACTTTTCAGAAAATGGGGGGGGGGGGGGGGGGCGTGCTCCAGTGGATCCAATGTAGTTATAATTTTTAAGCTCTTGTTAAGACTTTTCATTGGTTCAGTTTACATTATCTATAACCCACAGAGGCACCCTGCTCACACGCAACGAATTAAAACAAAATCTACAAGATCACAACGTGTCGCGATGTGACTCGTTGTGAGCTTGTAGCTTGGCTATTTTTTGGCTACTTTTGCGTGACACTGTAGTGTGTGGAAGTAGGGCATTCATTTTTGAAAAAACATCAAATAAAATATGGAGATATAAGGTTTCTGGCCGGCGGCAACGATATGCATAATATATTGTATGCATGGAGATACATACATAGATACATACATATGCATATGCAATGCATGCGCAGCTGTCACAATGAGTGAAAGTAGGCGGTTTAGGAGGAGGAAGATGCTATATATTAATTAGTGGTGTAAACTAACTAAGTATGTTTACTTACTACTACAGTAATGTACTTAAGTAAAATTTTGAGGTATTTGTACTTGAGTATTTCCAATATCTTCACTTCTACTCCATTACATCTCGGATCCAAATATTGTACTTTTACTCCACTACAGTTACTAGTTACTTTGCAGATATTAATTATAATATTATAAAACATACATAAACCACTTTAGCCCTATTTTACACCTTGGCTATTTGAACATACTGTAGAAGATCTACAAGCTCAAAACGTGACGTATTGTCAGCTTGTGGATCTGCTATTACTTTTACTTTTGGTACTTCAAGTACATTTTGATGCCAACAATTTCATACTTTTACTCAAGTACATTTTGAATTCCCGACTTTTTACTTGTAACAGAGTATTTCTATATTGCAGTATTGATACTTTTACTTAAGCAAAATATGTCAGTACCTTTTCCACCACCATAATGGTTAGATATAAGCAACCATAATAACAATATAGTATAACGAATAATTCTCCTGCACTATGTTGAAAACAAAACAGTGAGTGATGGTGATATTGTTTTTCTAGATTGATATTCCTATACATTTGTTTTATTGTTGTTGATGTACTGACATCTTGCTTATTATAGTGATGTATTACCTGCTTATTGTAAATCGCTTTGGATTAAAAGCGTCTGCTAAATGCCTAACTGTAACTGTAAACTGTAAAGTCTCTTAGAGAGAGAGAGAATACTTCATAAACTTGACCTTTCACTCTGTACTTAGTCTGCTCTTTTCCCCTTCTACACCAACCTCGTCCCAAAAATAGCCGATCTACAAGCTCACAACGCCTCGTGCTGCGAGGCGTTGTGAGCTTGTAGATCTGCTATTTTTGGCTAAAGTTCTCAGAATATATTATGGACGCTTGTCGCTTGGGTTCAAGTGATTAATATAAAAAAAGGAGAAAACATTCTATCACTCAAAGATTTGGAGGACCCCCTGTAGTAGGGGTCCCAGACCCCCTGTTGAGGACCCCTGCTCTAAATCTAAACACATATTCTAAAGTGGAATGAGTTGAGCTCTCATCCATGACACTAAATAGAGAAGACGCGAAACGCTCTCCATGCAAAACGACATGCAGCTGTGAATTGTGTGTTTCCTTCCATATGATGATGATGATGGTGGTGTCTCTCCATTTTTCCCCTTCTTTATACACTCACAGGCACATGCACACACAGGGGCGTTACAAGAGGGGGGAAAGTGGGACTGAGTTACTAGGGCCCAAGGTGGAGGGGCCCTAGTAACTTGAGCTATTGAAAAATAGCAGATATACAAGCCCACAGCGCGGCACTGCAAGCTTGTAGATCTGCTATTTTGAAAAGTCGTGAAATGTGTGGCAAATCTTTGAATATATGTATTTTTTAAGCGAAAAATTTAACTAAATTTTGCTTCTGGGGGTCCCTGGAACTAAGTATTTTGAGATGAGAAACATGGGTTTTTCAAAAAACCTTAGAAGGATTTTAAATATTCAAAGACTTGCACAAATGTTCACGATCTTTCAAAAATAGCAGATCTACAAGCTCGCAGCGCGGCACCGATATCTTGCTATTTTTCAATAGTTAAAGCACAAAATAATGCCTAATAATGCGTTCCCAGTCTAAATGGGTTAAACCCCTCCTCCTATGAAGAACATTCATGGGGGGCCCGCAGTGAATCCTTGTACCCACTACCCAGGGCCCAGAATTGGTGTGACGCCCCTGTGCACACACTCACACACACACACACACAGCCACACACGGCCCACACACGGCTATCACCCACACCATTCCTCTCCCCCCTGTTGCAGGCGGCCCGCCTCGGTCCCCAGCATTTCAATTTGTTTGCGGTAATCGATCTCCGCCCGGCGCTGTTCATATGTATGAAAATGAGATAAAGCGCCGTCGCTGTGAATTAACTTCTCTGCCCCCCATTAGGCTTGGAAATCCAGAGAGACACGGGGCTGGCCGAAAGCCCGGTCCGTCACACGGACCCCCAGCCCCCCCCCCCCCCCCCCCCACACACACACACACACACACACACACACACACTAGCTGGACCTTTGAGGGAGAGCATACAGCCTAGCCCCCCCCCAGCCCCATGCCTCCCACTCTCCATCCCTGATCCCCATTACCACAGAGGGCAGGAAGACGTTGATTATTCCCAACCCCATCTCTCCATCCAGTGAGCCTACTGCTACACACACACACACACACACACACACACACACACACACACACACACACACACAATGCACACACATACTCTCACACTCCATCAGAAAAATACTTATTGGACAAGATGCATATTCGTAGTTCGGCCAGTGATATTCATTCACACACTCGCACGCACACACGCATGCACAAGCACGCACACACACACACACACACACACACACACACACACACACACACACACACACACACACACACACACACACACACACACACGCAAACAGCTTTCCCTCTGGGACCTGCAGGCTTTCAGTCCATTCTCACTGTGAGTGAAGCAAATGCTTACATCATGGAATTGCAAAACAGCGGTGGCAATAATGTGCTACAGTGCTAGCTATGATTGCTGTTTACGCACATGTGCGAGCGCGCATACGCACACACACACACACACACACACACACACACACACACACACACACACACACACACACACACACACACACTTGCACAAACACACACGCACCTACACACGCACACACGTACACACCACACACCACACACTCCAAGGCAAGCACAGACAAAAACACAGCAAGGCCAAACACGCACATACACACACACACACACACACACACACAGTCACACTCCCAGTCACAAACACTACAGTGTCACACACACGGACCACGGGAGAAAGGAGGAGAAAAAAAATAAAAACTCCATGAAGTTATGAGAAAGCACGTCCCATGTGGGGAGAGATGCAAATGCAATTGATGAAACAGGTGGCGGCATGCAGGCTGCGAGCAGAACGCTCCAGTGAAAGCCAGGACACGCCTGTCACATTCCCACAAGCCGATAATCAGACAATCAGCCATTCCCGCTCCGTTTCTGCTGCCCACGCACTTTTCTCTGCAGAGAGGTTAAAGAACAAATGGAATGCATGTCAGTCTCCAGTCCTCCAGTTTTCTCCTTACCCACGCATTTCCCTCAATTCCCTCTTGTTGTTTCTCTTTGCATCAAATATGGCCGCCGCACAGTGTCACCACCAAGTCTCTAGGCATTTCATTTCATGTTTTTGTTTAGGGTCGGGTTTTTTTCTTCTTTTTTTCTCTCCCCTCGAGGGTTTTTTGACGTGACACCCGCACCAGTGCACTGTATGAATGAATCCGTATTGGATTTAATTCACAATTTCACATGCAATTAATTGCGTCAACACATTATTATATATTTTTGCAAAGGAATTCTCATGAATCGCTATCTAATTAGAGGCTAATT
>NC_137812.1:31376867-31384367 GCF_963921795.1 Nannobrachium achirus | reverse complement strand
TATATGTATGGTTTCTTCCACATTGCCACTGATACACATATCAAGTACAGATTCAATCATCGATGGACATATTATAATTCTAAATATTGTAGCCAAATTGTCATGTGAAGCTCGCCCATTGAAACCCCCCCCCCCCCCCCCCCCATTGTACTCAAAGGACTCACTATTTATAGTCTGGATTGTTTATCCAGGAAAATAATAAGAAAAAATCACACCCAATGTGAAGTGAGCTGTGGTCGTGCTTGCATAACGTCTTCAGACTAGGATTTGAGTCTAGGATGTACAGGCTATGCTACACACACACGTTTTGCTATGGCAAAACGCTGAGGAAAAAGGCTACAGACACACGCACAGCCACTCTATGGAGCGGTTTACCACCGCTCAAAATACTAGACTATAACTATAATGTGTTGCCCTCTAGGCAACCACACTAATTAGACATTTTAATTATTTATAATAAAGGGCACCGGCCTACTCAGGAGTGATGCAAGTATGGAATGCATCCCCCATCCTCTTATGCGATACCCGTTGTACCCGCCTGTCTGTCTGGGTCCCTTTTATGCCCATATATGGAGATCTCTGTCTTGCCTCTCCTTGGCCCTGTATGCCCATATATGGAGATCCCTGATGTTGTCAGTATATGCCCATATATGGGTTCTGGACAACCACCCTCACTTGGGTCCACGGCGATGCACACCACGGCCAGTCGAACGGTTCTTGAGATACGCCAAAGGACAGATAAACATGCCCACATGCAGGCAACCTCCATGAGCTTACATCACAGTGCCATGTCAGAGTGTGACGTCATCAGTGACACCAGCAGCAAGTTTATATAAACAGCACTTGCGCTAGGGAGGGCTCCATATATGGGCAAGTGAAGTTTGTGACTCCCACCGTCCGAATGTTCGCCCAGAACCAAAAGTCAATATTAATAGAGGATTACACATTGTGAGTGCAGGGGATGTTCTTTTCTCCCTTTCTCCCAACACCAGGGAGTGGTAGATAGTATAAGATGCACTTGTGCTGCTGCTACCACCACAACAGCAATTACACACTAGGGATGGGACGATATGAACATTTCATATCACGATTATTGTGACAAAAGAAATCACGATTTACGATATTATCGCAATGATCAAAATCCATTATCCTGGGGCGGAACATTTTTTGGCAAAGACATTTGATAGAGAGTGAAAAAAAGACTGTATCAACATATATTATAAGTACGGTACCTTTTACCAATTATAGAGGATTTAAGCGGTACCCGATATGCAGCTCGGCAAATAAAAGGTGAATTGATCCCAGTGCATGACGGAGGACGATACCACGATAAATTAAATCTCCACGATACGATTATCGTGAGTGTTTTTTTATCACGATAAACGATAATATCGCTTATCGTCCCATCCCTATTACACACACAACAAATGGGCCGTCTGAATCAGAGTTTCTGTGACGTAGCTAGGCTTGTGTCAGAGCGAGCTGCATGCGTGCGTGTGCGTGTGGTATGCACAGCCATCTGCTTCCTGTAACACACACTTGACAGCGGAGGGGGATGGAAGGCGCACAGCGACCGACGTGGACAGTCTCGTCTTTTCTTAAGAGAAAGAGAACAACACGGAGAGCGAAACACTCAGAGGAGGCAGATAAAACAAGGCGAGAACGAGGAGAGAGAGAGCGCTACGGGGTTAAAGGAACAGCCCAGAGATAGATAGAGAGGAGAGAGGGGGAGGGATGGAATATGAGAGGGAGATAGAGAGAGAGAGGAGCAGAGTGGAGGGGGGCAGGGCACCGTGTACTCGCTGTCCTGCCGCCCGATTGGCCGAGGGAGGCGTCAGGCGGGCTGAGCTGAATTTAATCAAACGTGCGTCACACAGGCTGCAGCTCGGAGCCAACAGCCAGTCAGAAACTGCTGGAGGGGGCGGGGAGGTCTTGTTCAGAATTCATTTAGGACTGTCTGTTTTTAGCCGTGCTTTTGGGAGAATCTGTTGGCAGGCACAGTGAAGAAAAAAAACCTCAGGGCTCTCTACAGTATTTAACCCACAACGTGGAGCTTAACGACTGCGTGAAGCTCCGAATCACAACACATCGGATCGATGCAGGAAAGAGACTGAGAGAGGCTGGCGCTCTGTTTATTCCCTCCGTCTCTCCATATTCTTGCAACGTCTCTTGGTATAAAAATATCCCCTCTCTCTCTCTCTTTCACCCCCCGCCCCCCTCCTCCTCCCTGGAGTACCGGCTGTCTCAGGTGTTGTTTAGAACCGTCGCATCTACCCAGGGACCAGGCCAGAAAACATCCCACTATTCCCATGTTTTCGCCTGTAAAGCAATGAACTGCAATTCACTTGAAACACGTATGGGTCATCAGCTATTGAATGTATGGACCACGCAGCTGTTCTCAGTGCTGCAGGGCTTTCCTCCAAGACACACAGGAACAAAGAGAACCATACTGAACCGTGCACAACTCCCCTGTGGCGCGCGCACATACAAACACACAGATACACATACAAACCTTGAGTCTCAGTATCACAGGGAAACATACAGAGCTGATGCTGTTTCCATATATATGCTATATAGCTTTACTGTGCACTTTTTTACGAACGCTTGCGCGCGCACACACACACTCGTACACGGCAGCACATACACACATGAACACATGTGAAAACGCACGCGCGCACACACACACACACACACACACACACTAACCTGATCTCCTTAGTAAGCCTTATTCAGCATGTTGGCCTGGGGCAGCTCTTAGCCTATAGTGCAGCCTTAACCTCCCAGCTCAACAGAGCAGCTAAGCTAATCTGTCTTGGGTACAGCAGTACTAGTTGGCCAGGTCTCGCTAATAATAACAGCTTTGATGCTAACGCTCCATTAAACGGCTGGCTGGTCACCGAAATACAGGGAAGGGTCGGGCAGGGGGCTGGTCCAAACCAGCAGGGGAAAGCTGTGTGTGTGTGTGTGTGTGTGTGTGTGTGTGTGTGTGTGTGTGTGTGTGTGTGTGTGTGTGTGTGTGTGTGTGTGTGTGTGTGTGTGTGTGTGTGTGTGTGTGTGTGTGTGTGTGTGTGTGTGTGTGTGTGTGTGTGTGTGTGTGTGTGTGTGTGTGTGTGTGCGTGCGTGCGTGCGTGCGCGCGCGCGCAGCGCGCGCGCGCGTGCGTGCGCGCGCGTGCGTGTTGTTCACTTAGCCGAGGAAACCTGTCCTTTTTATACAGTGTATGGCTGGGCTGTTTATGTTATCTAATTATGTTCAACAGAAGGCTGGAAAGAGGTTAAAAATATATATATAAAAAAAAACCATCTCATAGAACAACATGTAAACATTCAAGTCTGTACACCTCAAAATCTTGAACGGAAATTTTAAGCTGCAATGTGGATTCATATCCTATTTTATGAATTTTGGATTTCTGCACGAGCACCAGCATTTTTTTTACTTGGCCTGTTTGGGCATGGGAGATGCACTACTGGTTGACCTCTGGGCATGGGAGATGCACTACTGGCTGACCTCAGAAGTGGCGTATTTTCAACATACTTTTCAGTTGAGATTAACTTTCACCTTTGTCGAGTGGCATTTATTGAAAGGGGTGTGTTAAGTATAAAGGAAGCTTTTCACGTCTATTATCATGACACATGAAGAGAAAAGGTCTGATGTTATGAGTGAATAAAGTTCCAGAGGTATTAACGCATTGCTTCCTTTGTCTGTGTCTCTCTATCCAGTGCCAGAGCCTGCTCCTATCAAGCCCAGTCCCGGTCCACACCACTACCACCTCCACCTGCACCCCTCTGCCAGCCCCACTCTGTCCCTGTCCTCGTCCTCCGGCAATGGCAAGCGCGCCTCGTCCGGTGGCCAGCCCTCGACTCCGACGCCCCTTCAGCAGCAGCAGCAGCAGCCGTGCCAGCCGTCCTCTGCCAGCGCCCGCTACCCGCCCCGAGAGGTGCCTCCCCGCTTCCGCCAGCAGGAGCAGAAGCAGCTACTGAAGAGAGGCCAGCCGCTGCCCGCGGGAGCCCTCAGCGCTCTCATCCTCCCCTCCTCCTCCTCTTTGACCTCCTCGTCCCCATCATCATCATCATCAGCGTCTTCCTCGACTACTACTGCTGCCACCAGCAGCGCGGCCACACACTCCGCCACCTCCGCTGCAGGCAAACGCCACCCAGGTCAGTGCTGATGTAAATCCACCGTCCACCTTCCACACCAGTTTTTTATTTTAGTTTGAGTTGTTTTACGAGTGCACACAAGTAGTTTTAGTTTTAAGAATTGACTAGTTTTCAGTCGGACGACTCCAGACGACTCCAGAAGCTATTGTGAATGTTGTAGAATGCTTTCATAGAGTGTACGAAACTGCAGTCCGCTCATAAAGCTTAATACAGGCTGAGGCAATGCCTGGGAAACCCCTGTTCCAAGTGTTTTAGTTGTTTTCCAGTTCCATGCAAATAGAAGCTACAGAGCTATAGACCAGGACAAATGTTGGAAATCCCTCAGAACACATTGATACACCATACCTTTAGGGATAAACACACATGCACTCACACAGACACACACACACACCTTTCTACTCTCTACAGCCTGCGGTATCTTTTTAATGAACTCACCACCAGCAGTGCACTTACACTGAGACTGCCTGCAGGTGCTCATTGACCATGTGTGTTTGTGTCTGTCTGTCTGTCTAGTACTATGCAGTATGCACACGTTGCTAAGGATAAAACGTGGCCGTTAGTAAATACATGCTGTTGCTAAGGCTATATTTATTTTCCCCTAACTACTCTATTAGTAGTTTCATGCATCATGTTCAGAGTGTCTTTGTTCTTGATAGCTTTATTCCGGTACAGTAGCTAACCACGATCTCCAATGCTCCAATGTCCCTGGGACAATACCGTATAATACCGAATATAGGACGATATTTTATTCTAATAAACATATCCTCAAAATAGGGAGTCGTCCTATAATTGGGGATTAGACTTTTCACCGGGGAGATACGTTATGTATCTTTCAGGACCTTTCCCTGCTCTCTCACAGCCCCCGCGAGCTCCTACATTAATTACCGTCGCATCTGAATGATGAAACGGGCCGCAAAGCTTGATGGGAAATGTAGTGTTTGTTATTGTGCTTTTCACAGTCTGAGTTGTGAATGTTGTTTTTGAATAGAAGTTGACTTTGGTTAATGCAATACAATACAGCAGAATGTTATCTCTGTATAAGCTTTTCTATAATAATTTTACAATAATAACGTTTTTCTTTATAAATAACTTAATTGAAAAATAGGGGTCGTCTTATAATCAGAGTCGTACTAAATTCGGGCTAATACGGTATATTTTGAGGTGGGGGTCTGCAGCCAAATACATATAATCCTAGGCGTTGTTGTTGTGTGTGCTTGTAGATCTGCTACTTTCACTAGTTTTGTATGATGAAGCAGGGCTTTACTTTACGAAGAAAACTTTTGAAACTTGGAGATACAAGGTTTCTGGCCGACAGCAACGATGAGCATCTGTTGGCATCGCTCCTCGCTTCCTTCGCTCGCTCCGTCTTCTCGTCTGTCCCGTTGCTCCTCTGCTCTGTGCTGCCTTTCATTACCGACTCACATGTTTGCTTGGAGAGCATCAGTCATTCGGTAAACAAATCTGCAGCAGCTGTGGTGCAAAGGCTAACTAGTTGGCTAGCCAAGAGCCTTGGTTCAGCACCGGGCATTGCAGAACCAAATGATCCATGTCTAGTTTACATTCTCTGTCTGTCTGGCCATGGTTATTGCTTTTATACCTCAGTTCGCTGTGTAACCTTAGCCCCTTCTCTTGGATTCAGCTGAAGGCCTGCTGTTTGAAAGCCTCCTTGCAGATTTCTGTGGGGAACACGTTTACGTATTGGCCTCTGAATGTATTGTTATTCCAAAGTATTGAGTCTTAACACGTTCATTGTCGGGTATTAATTCATTAATAACCGCTACCTCTGTCAGCACCTCTGGCAGCGTTTTTAGCCGTATTTTACCGTATCTTTCGAGATCCACAGAATCCTTTTTCCAACACGGACGTAAACAAAACATGTGACGTTGGACAGACAGTGCCCTCTATCGGGATCACTGACAACACGGAAATGATGTAGATCTGCGCCAATGGCGGTCAAGTGTTATAGGAAATTACTTAGATCTATGTCAATGACATAAATGTGTTAAAGATCCAGTGCAATGACACAATTAGCTTAATGCTATGCCGTTTTTGATGGATAGGTGGTAAACAAATATGTAGGACGAGTTAGAGTCAGTCTAGCTTTCCATAGAACGTTGATAGCCACTTGCATGAAGTACATTGGGTATACCGTTATGAATCTGTTCTATTCTATTGACAACTCGAGTGTGAGTGTAATCATTTAGGTAACTTTATATTAACACGTCCTTTGTTAAATTATACCATGGAATTGAAAAAGCAATTCACATGGCACCATTTTTTGCTTATGGCCTTTAAACGTTTAAAATAAATGCATTTTTGATTATTGCAGTCAGTTGTCTTGTCTAGCATTAAATGGCAAAAATGCGCTATAAAACATTTATTTCCATTTGTGATTTGATGTCCTTTCTCTGCTTGATGACAATGACTGGTAAAGTATCTGATCTCATATAACTATATAAGAGTCTACATTACTCATTTGCCTCCTGGACCGCTGCTGGTAAGTTTTAACCTCTAATCTATAATAAACTCTGGATGCTTGCATAATAATAGAACATCCACTGAGGTAGAATCCACTTGACAGCCACTGTGGTAGCAGACTGATGACACCTTATGAAATTGAATTGGTAAAACATTATACAATGACGACAATGTGAATGTATGATAAAGATTATCATGCGTTCATCACATGACATTATTTAGGATGGTTATCTGTTAATAGCGGGTGGGTATTATTAGCATGTATCCATGTTTGAGATTAGAGGTAGCGCCGTGGTTTCACTTGCACTGACAATCCTACGAGCTGGCTAGAGCAGCCTCTCATCTACACACAAGGTTGAATTTAATATGAAATAATATACATTGTGGGACAATTATTAGGCAAAGGTTATTTAAATATTTGAAAGGAAAGTAACTTCTACCCTAACCCTAACCAGTTACGTTTTTTTAGTAGGTTTCGCAAATGAAAATTGCAAATACTCCAGTAAAGTAAAAAGTACCTCAGCATTGTACTTAAGTACGGTACTTGGGTACATGTACTTAGTTAATTAACACCGTACTGCCGTCCATTTGGCCCTTCACTCTCTCCAGGGCTTCTCAGGACAACATCGCCTGTAGCAGTAAAGCCCAGAGCAGAGCTGGGTACAGAGTACAGGCCAACCCACTGCTCCCCACACCACCCCTCCTCCCTGGTCCCTGGGGCCTCCCATTCACCGCCTGTTCTCTCCCTGTTTGCTCAGACAATAGCCCTGGGCTACTGCTGGCCGTCTTGTTGTAATACCAATGGCATATATTATTCATGGAGAGGACATTCTAGTTAAAATCAATGCTTGGCTGTCAGAAACGGGG
>NC_137812.1:31286867-31371867 GCF_963921795.1 Nannobrachium achirus | reverse complement strand
GCAGGGCAACTATAGTACTTCAGACCTCTCAACGGTGTACATATAACAATAAAATAAGTATTGCTGTTAGCATGCAAGAGCAAAAAGTGTGGACATTTTGGTATTTTCACAACATTGGACCAGATCACAACAGATCACGACCAGATCTTCCTATTGTTAGTCTTGTACATGTGGCCTTCCATGTGACCATAGGCACCAGGAAATATTGGGAAAGAAGAAAGCATGTAAGGCCAAGCCAAATTAGACTTATTTCTGGTTGACAGGTTTCTGAATATTCTTCTGCATTTTGAAAAGATAAGCCTCCCAAATAAAAGTTAGGCGGTTAAGAAAGCATAACATTTAGTTTGCGAGCGATTTCTAAAGCCTGATTTAGACTTGGTGGCGTGCCGAATATTGGGCTTGCAGCTCCGCTATATTCTCAGCGAGTGGCACTGCCTTACGACGTGATATAAATTAAGCATAATTCTGTCCTTCTCTTAGTAGTTTCTATCTGTATGGAACTGATAACAGATTGCGAACGGCAAATAAATTGCGCAGCATTGTGTGTGTGTGTGTGTGTGTGTGTGTGTGTGTGTGTGTGTGTGTGTGTGTGTGTGTGTGTGTGTGTGTGTGTGTGTGTGTGTGTGTGTGTGTGTGTGTGTGTGTGTGTGTGTGTGTGTGTGTGTGTGTGTGTGTGACACAACACTCACACAGACGACCCTTTATGATAAGACCGCCTGGGGAGGGGAGATAAGTGTGCTGAGGGAAAAATTGCATGTGCATGCACTCTGTGGTGTGTTGTGCAGTATCTTAAAGCCACACATCTGTCAACGCGCGTGTGTGTGTGTGTGTGTGCGCCTCAAACAAATGGACTTTCCCCCCTCATCTGGTGGGATTGTTTTGACCACTGCAGGCCTTTATCTCTTGATGGATAACTTCTACTGTAGCAATTATGTAAATCACTGCAACCATCTGATGGAATCTAATAGCAGTTTAATGGAAGGTAAGGCAGCCAAATGACCAAACAAGGCTAATATTTAACAAAACACACAGCCTGGACCTAATAATTAACGGTCAGTAAGTATAAGTTATGCTGTAGGGTGGCTTTAGTTCACTTGAAAGGAACAATACTTTGAGTCCTACAGTATATAATCTGACTTCCTTCATATGTGATGTCTCAAATGATGGCAGCTTTTGAGGTTAATAGACCTGGATTGTATTAAATGGATTATGAAGTATGGATAAGAATGTATAGGGCTTGGCGGAGAGGTTGGAAGAACAATATCGTCACTGTCGAGCAGAAACCTCGTATCTCCAAGTTTCAAATTTGTAAGTTTTTTCGTAAAGTAAAGCCCTGTTTCATCACACAAGGCCGTCGCACAAAACTAGTGAAAACAGCAGATCTACAAGCACACAACGCCTCACGGTTCAATCATTCCTAAAATGATAAACACAAAACGAACGGTTTTGGACATTTCCACCCGACAACGACGATATCTTACCATTAAAACTTCTGAGGTTACAGATTACATTTAGAGAACTGAACCCTGGCTTGTATAATAACTAGAAGGAGAAAAAAAAAGAAAATAAAATTGTCTATCTCCTACAAGAATTAATGGGTGACTTTCTCCGTCCATAAGCTCCATGGTTGGCCTGTGAGATCCTCAGTATTGCGCTTATTGGTTTTCTGGCCTGTTGAGGCAGGGCCCAGGGGTGTCACACCAAATTCTGAGCCCTGGGTGCAAGGATTCAATCACATTTTGTGCTTTAACTATTGAAAAATAGCAGATATACAGTAGAGAGTGCTGCGCTGCGAGCTTGTAGATCTGCTATTTGCTTAAAACGTGAACATTTCAGAATATTTCAAAATTTGAGTTACAAATGCTTGCTTAGAAAGTATTTTATTTCGTAACTTTATTCTTAGGACTTTTCAAAAATAGCAGATCTACAAGCTCACAGTGAGCTTGTATATCTGCTGTTTTTCAATAGCTAAAGTATAAAATAATTAAGGCCCCTCCACCTTGGGCCCTAGTAACTCAGTCCCACTTTTCCCCCCCTTAAGTTGTGACGCCCCTGGCTGGGCCAGCGCAGTGTTTAGGGTGTTTGCATGCTGGATCGATAACACTGTCGGCTCTGCCCCACTATCATTAATAAGGCATTGATTAGCTGCCTGCCAATGATTGATTACACCCTTAAAGCATCGAATCAGTCTATTATTAGTCCTCCAACTGATATAGGCTGCTGGGTTGCTTTAATGAGATGCTTGTAATTGTGGGCTGCTGTTGTTGTGTAGGGAATTGTAGTGAAAGTACTCTCTCTGGGTTTGATGAGCGTTCACTGGCCTTATTCTTCTGCAGCATGTTTAACCAAGTGTAAAACTTTGGGGGATTTAGTTGAAAAACGCATTCAGAACAAGTGCAGCCATAGGCAAATAATCTGCATAGTGTCTAACTAAACCCATCGATTTATCTGGTCAGGTCAGCAGTGAGAAGAGAAACGGTTGTAGTAAATTGTGGTCAGTGGATTCAAGAGATTCAAGATGGTTTATCTGTCACTTATACCAGTGGTTCTCAACCTGTGGGTCGGGACCCCCAGGGTGGTCCTTAAATTATTTTGGGGGGTCCCCAGATGATTAACTTAATGTGCAACATTGTTTTCTCTCTCAACGGTAAACAAACCAACATAGAGTTTAAGCGTATAGAGGGTATCTGCACATTTCAAAAGTGACAATAGGGTGGGGAGGGGTCCCCAGTTAAAAATATGATTATTTTGGGGGTCGCGGCCTGAAAAGGTTGAGAACCATTGACTTATACAAGTTACAAGAAGCAAAATGTTGGTGAAAAGCAAAAAAGGGTAGCAGGACAGCATACATGCATGATACACACACAGGGAGAGAAAGGTTTGTGGTTTCTTGTAGCCATCGGGGGAGGAGGAGGAGGAGGAGGAGCTGGTCCATTGGAGCGAAGGGGAGTGATGGATGAGGAGCCGTCCCGGTTTCATTCCAATAAATGAGCAGCGTTCCACTTCCCCAGCCAGGGAGCCACGATGGAGATGGATGGGTCTCTCAGTGCAGGCAGGGTGTTAGAGGAGAGAGGAGGAAGAGGAGAAGAAGAGGTGAAGGGGCGAGGAAAGGAAAGAGCAGAGAGAGAGGGAGAGGGAGAGAGAGAGAAGCAAGGGAGGTTATAGGAGGGGACCAAACACTAAAGGGTGAGATGGAAGCGAGGAGAGAAATAAAAGAAAGGGAGGAAGATGAGATATGGGAGGGCAAAGAGCAAATGTGGAAGGGCAGAAGGGGAGGTAAAGAGAGAGAGCAGAGGGACGAAAAGTGGGGTCAGGGGCGTCACAGGGGGGGGGGGGGGGAGTGGGACTGAGTTACCAGGGCCCAAGGTGGAGGGGTCTTAATTATTTTATGCTTTAGCTATTGAAAAGTCGTGAAAACTTGTGTAAATCTTTGAATACATGTATTTTTTAAGCCAACATTTGTAACTCAAATTTTTCTTCTGGGGGGTCCCTGGAACTAAATATTTTGAGATGGGGGTCCGTGGCCAAATACATATCATTTTGGGGGGTACTTCACATGAAAACGTTTGAGCACCACTGACATAGAAACATAGGTTTTTAAAAAAAAAAGAAAAAACTTTGAAGGATTTGAAATATTCAAAGGTTTTCACAATATTTCAAAAATAGCAGATCTACAAGCTCGCAGCGCGACACTCGGTGCCGTGCTGTGAGCTTGTATATCTTCTATTTTTCAATAGTTAAAGCAGGGGGGCCCCCCAGTGAATCCTTGTACCCAGGGCCCAGAATTTGGTGTGACGCCCCTGAGCGGGGTGATGGTGTTTTGGGGCGTAATGGAATGGAGAAAGGACAGTTGGAACATGAGAGAGAGAGAGAGAGAGAGAGAGAGAGAGAGAGAGGGAGTGGAATGCAGAGAAAAAAAGGCAGAGCTTCATCTAACCGTGTTTTCCGTCTGGCTGGCCGTGCCAGCAGAAGGATATATGGGTCTGCCATAGCTGATGTGACATGCAGCATGCTCGGCTGTGCATTCTGATTACGTGTTGGATTGCGGGAGGCGAGCCGAGTGTGACCATCTCTTCCTGCCTTAACGTTAGTCTGATAGCCAGCAGTAAACCAACCAAGGAGATGGAATAAACCCTTTTGCAAATCCCGCCCCATTCTGCCCTGTTACTATGATGGGACATTAACCCTGGGCAGATTGTTTTTATAGTGGAAGTGGATGGGATTTTTTCCCCCCTTCATAGCCTCATTACAGCTATATAAAGTACCAAAGGAAAAACACCTAGGTGATATTAATAAAAAGGGAAGACAAAGGTACAGTAGTTACATTGCAAAACAGGGGATTTACCCGAAAATATATGTTTTAATTTGTTTAATCCCAGTGGGACAGAATCCTCTTTGCAGATTCTTTTATAGTGGTAGTGGATGCGATTTTTTTTCCCTTCATAGCCTCATTACAGCTATATAAAGTACCACAAAAAACACATCTACGTGATATTAATAAAAAGGGAAGAAAAAGGTACAGTAATTACATAGCAAAACAGTAGTTTTCCCCCGAAAAATAAATGTTTTAATTAGTTTAATCCTCTGGATCAGAGATAGAAAGAGAAGCGCATTGCATCTTGGGTACTAGGAAGAGGACAGAGAGAATGTTTCTCCTCACATAATAGGCTGGCTTTTCGTAATTCTGCCCATTTAAATTATATGTACCCAATCGTGACTCTTAGACCATTGATAAGGTACATGTGAACTAGTTTGTTGAAGCTTATTCGTTATGATGAGCGAGATCGCTTGACGCTTGCCGTCGCTATCACCGTACCGGCCGATCTCCGTGTCGCGCAGTGCGGACAGTTTTTGAAAGCCTGAAGCAACATTCTCCACTGCACAAACTCCACCCCCGATAGCAAAAAGTGAATGATTTTTTCTGGTTGGCCAGTCAGGGAGTCTCAGGGACCAATCAGAAGGCTGACAAACGGTCTATTGGTCCTGGGAGCCGAGGGAAACGGGGGCGGGGGAGACTGTATTACATGGTGTTCCTTAGTGTAATCTCCTTCTCTCTCTCTCTCTCTCTCTCTCTCTCTCTCTCTCTCCCTCTCTCTCTCTCTTTCTCCCTCGTCTCTTCTCTGTCCCGCTCTGTCGTTCTGCTCTAGAGCAGTGTTTCTCAAATGGGGGTACGTGTACCCCTAGGGGTACGCGGAGGTACTACAGGGGGTACTTGAGAGAAAATGGAAACAATTATTTTACTGTTATGTTTAATGATAAAATATTGACAAATGTATGTGAACGTGCTGCTCTGTATACAGTATGTAGCTTTAAACCAAATTAAGTATGAATTTTACTGTAACTGAATAGAAAACAGACTACTTACTTTTATTTTCAACATATTGACATAAAAACTGGACTTTTGATGTCAGTATTTTCTATTCAAAATGTTGTCGATTAGAGCAGTGTTTCTCAAACTACCAAATGTCAAGGTCTCCCCTTAACTCTGACAGTGTACAAATGGAACCAAGGGTTAATTTGGTTCCATTTGTACACTGTCAGAGTTACAGACTTGTATGGGTCACTGGATTAAAGGGGTTACTTGGATTCAGCAATCAGGAAAAGGGGGTACTGAAGCCCAAAAAGTTTGAGAACCACTGCTCTAGAGGATGGGACGATACACGGCATTATCGTTTATCGTAATAAAAAACATTCACGATAGTCGTGAGTTTTAATTTATCGTGATATCGTCATCCGTCATGCACTGGGATCAATTCACCTTTTGTTTTCTGAGCTGCATATCTGGTACCACTTAAACCCTCTATTGGTAAAAGGTACTTATAATACCGGTATGCGTACTCTTTTTCACTCTTTTTGCGTCTCTTTTTCACTCTCTATCAAATGTCTTTGCCAAAAAAATAGCCGATCTACAAGCTCACAACGCGTCGCAACGCGACACGTTGTGAGCTTGTAGATCGGCTATTTTTTGGCAAATGTTCCTCCCCAGGATAATGGATCTTGATTATCGCGATAATATCGTAAATCGCGATTTATTTTGTCACAATAATCGTGATATGAAAATGTCATATCGTCCCATCCCTCTTCTGCTCCTGCTCATCCATCCCTTCATTTCCCTGCCACTCCCTGCCAACTTATTTCCTTCTATTTGGCTTCCTCACCAACTGTCACTCACTGTCTCCCTCTATGTCTCTTTTCTCTCCCTCTGCAGACGTGTCCCTCCGGAGTGGCCCCGGTGCCCAGTATGAGACCCCCCACTGGGGAGCCTCTTTGCCCACTGACGCCCCGTCCAGCACCAACAGCTGGGACCAAGTGATCAGCGACAGGAACGACGCCAAGGCGTGGCCCCCCGTCAGCCACAACAGTGACACAAGCCGCCCCGCAGCGCCAGAATGCCCCTCAGGCGTGGCTAACTCCAACCCAGACACTGCCGCTATCACTACCATCAGTAGTAGTAGCAATAGTAGTAGTAGTTGTATGAGTATGGCCACGGGGGCCGCAGGCCAGCAGGCCCACTACTCTTCTCTCAAAGCCAACGGCAACATGATGCCAGGCCCAGGGATGGTCAACGCCATAGGCGGGAGCAGAGGCTGGAGTTCTGATGGCAAACCGGATGTTATGAATGGAGGTCGAGGCGGCGGGCCCAACAGCTGGAGCTCTCCCAACTTCAACATGAACCTCAACCCCAACGCCAACCCGTCTGCGTGGCCCGTGCTCGGCCATGAGACGGGCGGGGGAGGCGGCATGGGCTCTAATGGACCGTCCAACTCCGCACCAGGCATGAATGGCAACGGGAATATGGGAAACGGGAGCATGGGAGGAGGCGACCCGGGCAGGGGAGGCTGGGGCGGCATGATGAGCCCCGACGGAAGCGATCAGCAGCACCCTTCATCCAACACAAATGTGTCTTTTAGTATGGAGCCTGCTAACCTTAACACTGACGGACCAAACCACAGCAAGAAGCAGCAGCAGCAGGTCCAGGAGCCCATGAGCCCCATCCACGGGCTGCCTGGCTGGGGAGGCCAGTCGCCCACCGAGTCTTCCCAGCTCAACGGGGACACAACCGGCAGCTCTGTGTGGGGAAGCGGAGACACCAAGGTGGCCGATTCCCAGAAGGACTCGGGCTGGGATTCGACGCCTTCTGGGGGCAACTCGGCCTGGGGCCGCCAAGGCAGCGGAGGTGGAGTTGGTGGTGGAGGTGGAGGTGGAGGTGGAGGTGGAGGCTGGGGGGACTGGGGGAAGCCCTCCGGAGGCGGGGATCGGCCTAAAGGCTGGGACTCGGCTGATGCTGGCAACTCTAGTTCAGGCCAGGAGCAGCAACACAGCTCCTGGGGTCAGCAGGCCAACGCGGCCCCAGCCAGCGAGGGCAGCAGAGACAGCAGCGAGGGGCGAGGGGACCGCAGAAACGGATCCTCCAGCATGGATGTTCCCCCTCCACTACCCCGCCAGGACCTGGACCCCAGGGTGCTGTGTAACTCGGGATGGGGACAGACGCCTGTCCGACAGCACACTGTGTGGGAGATGGAAGAGATTGCTTCTAACTGTGAGAAGAGTGAAAGGAAGAGTGAAAGGAAGAGTGAAAGTAGCTCTGACACCTGGGGAGGCTCCGGTTCCGGTGGGGGACCTACGTCCACTAACGGAGGCACTGTCAACCCCAACCTCGGCCCCAGCCAGAGACCTGGGTCTGGGGGCAAGGCTGATAGCAGCTCTGGTGGTCCATCGTCCGGTTGGGGAGCTCCACCACCTCAGTCAGTCCAGACAGGCTCCGGATGGGGGGAACCCCCACAGCCACACAGCAAGGCCCCTAACAGCACCACCGGTGGCTGGGGGGAGCCCATGTCCACCAATGGCCCCAAGAGTGGAGGCCCACAATCCTGGGGATCTGAAGACAAGTCGCCCAATTGGGACGACAGGCCAGCCAAGACCCAGCCCAACAGCTGGGGTGAAGGGCCCAAGAACTCCCCCGGCTGGGGCAATAATAGCAGCGGTGGCTCCAACAGCTCCAGCACAGGAGAATGGGGAGAGCCTGAAGTTAAGAAGAACGGCTCCTCCAGCAGCATGTGGGAAGGTGAGGGAGGAAACGGAGGCTGGAAGGAAAGCCCTAGAGGAGGAAACGGAGGAGGAAACGGAGGAGGAAATGGAGGAGGAAACGGAGGAGGAAATGGAGGAGGAAATGGCTGGGGAAAGCCTGCCCCTGTCGTGAGCGGTAATGGCGGTGGTTGGGGGGAGACCCAACGCACCAATGGCCCAGTGCAGGGAAACTGGGACTCCTCCAAGCCCCAGGAAAGCAGCAGCAGCAGCAGCACAGGCAGTGGGGGAGGCGGCAGCATGGGTTCCTGGGGTGGTCCTGGTTCTGTGAAGCAGAACAGCTCCAACTGGGGCAACGGAGCAAGCAAGCAAGACCAGAGCATGGAGTCCACAGGCTGGGAAGAGCCCTCCCCTCCCTCCATCCGCAGGAAGATGGAGATCGACGACGGCACGTCCACCTGGGGAGAGCCCGGCACAAACAAGAAGACCAGTGTCAACATGTGGGACCGCAACGGCACCCCCGCTAACCCGGGAAACAACGGCCCGCCGGGCAACAACGGCCCACCGCCCAATAAAAATGGTGGGATAATTATGCCCAACAACAATCACTCTGTCGGCCCGAGCAACAACAATCACCATCACCCCCCCCACAACATGCACCACCACTCCCACCACGGCCCTCCTCCAACGCACTCACAGCACCATGGCAACAATAACGGGTCGCCCAACAGTGCCGCTCCTCACCAGGGTGGAGGACCCCAGGGCAGACCCCCCATCGCCAGCCCAGGTGAGAGAATGATTGGGGGGGTTCATTATTATGTCAGTTAAATTTCTTAGGAGGACCTGCGCGACTCTTTCAAACCTATATGAATGAGTCCACAGTTGTCATTTGTCAGACATTTACTTACCGTAGTCTTTGAAAGCACCACGTTTTGGAGGTGCAGTGTCTGATCTGTTAAGTTTTATGTTCAAAACGTTTTAAACTTGACCCAGTTGTGACAATAAGATGAAAGGACAAAGGGTATACCACAGATACAGAACCACAAAATAGTTTTAGATTACAGATGAATCCAGGCATCATTAAAACAGATACTCCCATAAGTATTATGAAGGCTGAAGTTGCACTGCACAGCGAGTGTAGACAAAGACCATACATGTAGCAAAGCTTAATGCTTAACAGGGGCTCTCCTCTCTCATCCACTTTAGTTGTAGATGAGACCAGTGCCCCCTGCTGTTATAAACCTGTCTTGCACCTTGCCAAGAGTCTTGGATCAGCTCCTTCAGGCGCACACCACAGTTCCTTTTCTGTCAACCAAGAAAAATAGAGAAATTAGAGATGGAGTTAGAGGTTGCTGAGTTCGGCTGAGATGGAGCAAAAAAGAAAAAAAGGATTGTTGAGTGAGCTATGGAGACCAGTGGAGGTCTGGGTGAAGGCCAGCAGTTAAACTGGCATGCACCAGGCTGGCATGAGTTACGGCTTTCATCCACCTTCTCCTCCCACTCCCACTCACACAAACGCACACATAGACTGAGTGTTTGGCAGGTCAGCCTAGGCCAGTCAGTCAAGGGCCTGCTGCTATCAGAGAAGGCTGCTATGAGAGGCCTCTATATATAGACGGCATGGCAGTGTTTCAACTGACTGGCCTACTGTGAGGCTGTCTTCTCCCTTATTAACATGTCACTGCAGCACAGTGAGATTCTCAAAACACAGCCATGCACGGAGCACTGAGAACGCCAGAGTTCGCATGGGGATAGCGAGTGACGAGCAGGGCTGCTCCCATCAGCATTTTTTGGGGGCCGATACTCATCACAAATAAATAAATGAATTTAATGGAGAAAATGTTTACTTTGCTACTACATTATCTGTACTGGCTCTTCTTAACAATATAATTGTACCACTGTCATGACACTGTCTTTGCCTAGACTTGCGGCTTGATTAAGTTTGCCCTTTTTTAAATAATGAATAGGCCCTCCAAATATTATTCAGTGTATTCCGTTTATCAGACAAACAAAGTGATACATTTTGAATTTGCTAAACTCTCTTTGAATTAAATCAAGAAATCCTAAAAGGGCTTTTATTTACTAATTTGGCTGATCATAGATCGAGTCATTTGGAGTGAAAATCCATTGTTGTATTGTAAATGTGAGAAAAATTGCAACAAAGGCACTGTAGCATGACTCCTTTCGTAAAATGTACCTTTATACTAAACATTTCCAAATCTCTCTCTCTCTCTCTCTCTCTCTCTCTCTCTCTCTCTCTCTCTCTCTCTCTCTCTCTCTCTCTCTCTCTCTCTCTTTTTCTCTCTCATTATCTCTTGTCTCAGGTTGGGGAGAACTTCCCAATGTCCAGCAGCCCAAGCCTGAGCCTGCCTGGGGGGAGCCAGCGGCTCCGACGTCTGCAGTGGACAATGGCACGTCGGCATGGGGAAAGACCACCGGGGGTGTAGGAACTTGGGACGGGGGCCATGGGGGCCACGGGGGCCACGAGCCCTCTGGACCCTATGGCAGGGCCAATGGCCCCTCAGGCCCAGCACCTTGCAAGCCAGGTAAAACCTCCACAGACATCTAGGCTCAGTGATGAAGGATGGCAACAACACAATGTTAACCCGTTTAGGCCTAGAATTATTTACCGCTAATACTTTAACTATTGAAAAATAGCAGATATAGAAGCTTGTAGATCTGCTATTTTTGAAGTCTTTGAATATATCTTTTTAAAAGCGAACATTTTTAACTTCTGGGTGGTCCCTGGAACAACATATTTTGAGAATGGGGTCCGTTGCCAAATACATGTAATTTTGGGGGTCCTTGACATGAAAAAGTTTGAAAACCACTGATTTAGAAGAAGGATTTACAGGATAAAAAAATAGCAGATCAGCGTGGCACCGCTTGTATATCTGCTATTTTTTAATAGTTAAAGCATGAAATAATGGTTAAAGTGGTGACACAAATATGCATACCCGGTACCCGGTCTAAAAAACTTTACATCACATCAAAGGGGATTCAACATTACCTGGCAAAGAATTGTTATTAAGAATCACTGTGTGTTTCAAGTAGACTTGTTTCTTGACAATATACAGGCAGTTTCTTCAGAATTGTTTGCATCTGTGTTGATTTTAAAAGTGCTTGTTTGTGTGACTGGAGTTGTTGCAGAGATTAAAGCAATTCCACGCATCAGTTGGTCTTTGCTATTGGTGCTGTTATTAGGAAAAAGGTTATGTTCAGGCATAGCGAGAATGGGCCATGACAAATGGCAACAGTGGCACCAAGTGGTCAGTTTGAGAATTACCCATACTCAGCAGACAAAAAAAAAAGGTTTTGATGCTTCCATCTTCCTAGCTTTAACCATTTATGCCTGACCTAAGTTTTCTGAAAAAGGTCAAATATTATTCAAAAATGACATACTTACTTACTGTACATGTACTGTACTACACTAAAATGTGTTCCCGGCCTGAATGGGGTTTGATCTTATTATTTGTACATTCTGTCACTTTGGCTTCTGTAATGGTTTTGCTCACTCTCTCTCTCTCTCTCTCTCTCTCTCTCTCTCTCTCTCTCTCTCTCTCTCTCTCTCTCTCTCTCTCTCTCTCTCCCAGGCCCCAAACCTATGCAAGATGGCTGGGGAGGTGGAGGTGGAGGGGAGGAGATGGGCATGTCAAGCGGCCAATGGGATGCTGAGGATGGGGACATGTGGAGCAGCCCCACCTCCCAGGAGAGCAGCTCCTCCGGCTGTAACTCCTGGAGCAACGGACCCAAGAAGGGTCCCAGCAAGGTCAGAGAACAGCACCAGGTATGTTTATGTTGCACAACTCTTTAATACAAGGGTCTTCAACAGTGGGTCCGGGACCCCTAGGGGGTCACCAGAGTTACTGCAGGGGGTCCTCCAAATCTTTATGTGATAGAAACTTTTTTTCTCCGTTTTTATATTAACCACTTGAACCCTAGCGTCCATATTCTGAGAACTTTAGCCAAAAATAGCAGATCTACAAGCTCACAACGCCTCGCAGCACGAGGCGTTGTGAGCTTGTAGATCGTCTATTTTTGGCAAAGAGGTTTAGTGTAGAGGGGAAAAAGAGCAGACTAAGTACAGACTGAAAGGTCAAGTTTTTTACTTATTGACGGTTCAAGTGGTTAAATATCTGAAAACACAAATTGACATGATTCCAAAATACACTGATGATTGTGCTGCCAAACGATGAAACTAGGCCTATATGGAATTGATGAAAAGGTTGTGGGGGGGTCCCTGCTTCATCTCTCTCCACTAAGGGGTCCTTGGCCTGAAAACGTTGACCCCTGATATAATGCATTTCATAATACACCTGTATAAAAATGACACAATGTGTAACTTTGATGAAAACCTGTGTTCAGGGGAAACTAGGCAACAAGGCAGATGAGGCCTGGGTCATGAATCGTCTCATCAAACAGCTCACTGACATGGGATTTCCAGTAAGTTAGACACATCTCTATCCTGACTGAGTGTGAAGTGAAGCTGAAATGTTGCACACATGTTTTACAATTGCTCACCCACTTGTCCTTAGACACAGAGGTAATTTTTTTGGTGTGATTAATAAGCCCCACAATCAATATGGTTGATTCTTCTGAGCTTCCATATACCATGAATAAAGGCATCAGCCTGTATGAATGAGGCATCAATTATTTGAATAGTGTTCATACAAAAGTATTGCCTTGCAAGTATTTCACACTTTTGTATCCTTTATTCCTCATGCCTCCGGTGAGTAAAGGCCTTTAGGCTCCATTCACATGCTTATGTGAATCCAGGGGGAATGCACACTAAACACCCAAACTCTTACAAATGAAACGGAATGCGCTTTTGCTTAAAAAAAAAAAAAAGAAAGACCATACAAACCAAGTGGCAAATTCCCCAAAACATGAACTGTGTTAGAATTGAGCTGACAGTCCAATGTTGTCCATGTGTTCACAGAGAGACCCTGCTGAGGAGGCTCTGAAGAGCAACAACATGAATCTGGACCAGGCCATGAGTAAGTTTCTACCTACTGTATTCAGAAAATGGAAAGAAGAACCTGTGTTCCAATGGGTCCAGTGTAGTTATTATTTAGTCAAAAACTCATTGGTTGAATATTTATAAAACTCACAGTCACAGACAAACAATGCATATAATGTGTGCTTCTAGACCTGCTATTAAAAAACAAATATGAAAATGTTGGCCTATAATGACATGCCCTAGATTGGGCCAGGTTGAAAGTAGTAAAGGATACTATAGATGTCACATTTTCCAATGGAGGACATCCAATTGTCTATACAGCGCACATGTTTAATTTGTCTTCAGATTCTCATTGATGTTAGTTTCTCCCTCCTTTCCCCTCCCAGGCGCCCTGTTGGAGAAGAAGACCGAGCTGGACAAGCGGGGAATGGGCATGTCCGACTACAGCAACGGCCTGAACAAACCCATGGTGTGTCGGCCCTCTGCCCACTCCAAAGACGCCTCCGACCGCAACCCCTTCCTCGACAAGGTATGACCCTAAACCCGACTGATGCGTTACCCCCAGCTATTCCCAACACTTTTCTGGAATATCGGCTGCTCTAATAAGTGGTCAGATACTGTAGGTGGCCCGCATCAGAGAAGGTTTTTATTTAGTTTTATGGTCAATCAATCGATTGTGTTGGCACTGAAAAACAACCTGCGCACGTCGGGCAGCAGGTTGGTACATAAGCTATCATACAAAAGAATTATAAGGACAGTAGAAGAAATGGAACACAGAAGAAATTTGACTGGGTCTGGGAATCAGAAGGTCTCTGGATGGTTTCACACAACCTAAAGCCCACCCCACATTTGCATACTGGGCCCCTGGTTGGTTCCTCACAACTTGTGAGCCGTGAAATATTTGAATAACTGAGCAGGGCCAGACCTAATCTGTCAAGGACAGTTTTTCTTTGCAATGGCAGATTCGTCTGGCTACGCGAGGCGGAGTGACACTTAGCCCCAAACTGCTCCCTGGGGGCATTTTAATGGCAGCCACTGCTCCTAATAGTTAGGATGGGTAAATGCAGAGGACACATTCTGCATCTGTGCAAATGTACTGTACCGCAATCTTGTCCCTAAAAACATTACCACAATTTCTCTTAATTTTGGTCCCAATTTGTCTCTCTCTCTCTCTCTCTCTCTCTCTCTCTCTCTCTCTCTCTCTCTCTCGCTTTCTCGTTCTGCCTCTCTCCTCTCTCTACTCTCACACACACCTTTCCGCTCCACCAATCTCACTCGTTTTCTCTCTCCCAAACCATCTGTCTCTCTGAACCAGGATGGGGGCATGTCAGATGACGCCTCCCCCTCACCATTTCTGCCTTCCCCCAGCCTGAAGCTCCCCCTGGCCAACAACAGCCTGCCTGGGCAGGGAATGGGACAGGGCAACCCGGGGCTGGCCATGCAAAACTTGAACAACAGACAGGTAACTCAACTCAAGCACATTTTTCTGTCAGTGTTTCCATCACGGTAGATGCAAATCCAATTCCACCAAGTTATTAACACAGCTTTTGACTGTGGGTTATTTATAACTCTCCCGAGTTATAAATGGATAAATAACCACTTGATGATTTTACTGTGCAGTATTGTTGTTTATGGCACTGATTAGATTCACACAAATGGTCAAATACAATAAATTGTTGTTGTCGGGTGGAAACCTTGTATGCCCAAAACCTTTCGTGTTGTATATATCATTTTAAAAATTATTTAAACTAGTGAAAATCTAGCAATCAGATCTACAAGCACACAATGCCTCGCGCCGTGAGGCGTTGTGTGCTTGTAGATCTGCTAATAGCCCCACTTTTGTGCAACACTCTTGTATGATGAAATAGGGCTTTAATTGACAAAATAACTAGTTTGAAACTTGGAGATACAAGGTTTCTGCCCGACAGTGACGAAATGTAATATGATAGTCGGCGGCACTGGTCATAAAAGGTCAACTTGAATACGATATTACACAATATTACGTAGGAGATGTTACAAAACATCCCATGACCAGCACATAATACATCGTGTACATCTGCTGTATACGTTGAATAATCTACGGCTGTGAGCATGGCCATGTGAATGCTGTGGACGCCTATTCAGTGAACACAACAGCTCAACTGAATGAGTCCATCCACTCTTTCCGTCTCACACACGTCCACATCCCTTCTCCTGCTATTGCTCACTCAAGTGTTTTTTATGTGCGGACGACCTTGCCTGAAGTGACAATTGAAACTGGATAGTTGAGTCCTATCAAATGTCGTCCCGAGAGGCCACCTCGGCCCAGAAAACTCACAGCGTGTCCTTGAAGCCCAAACAAAGGCCCTGGTATTACGGGGACTGAATGGAAGTACGTCTATCCCTCAGTGGAGAATAGGACACTCACAATAACCCCCAGGTCATTTAGGACGAGGACAAAAAGCACAATAATACGTGTTAAATGAATCTCAACTTGCTATGCTTGCTGAATGCTCCTCTACACTACGCCTTTCTTGCTGGCTCACAAGGTTGGTCCGTCTGATAGAATACCTTTTTGGATGGTTTTAAGTCATGTTTTTTTGTATTACTATCGCTGTTGTGAATGACGTTGATCTAAACTATAATGCTTTATGCCGTGTGTGAGCGTTTCTTTTAGTGGGTACATTGGTGTGAACTAAATATACTGTAACAATGACTTGACAGCAGGTTGCTCATGTCTCGACCTCACACCTTAGGCATCATCTGGCTATTTGCTGTATGCTATGTATTGTAGTATGTACAATACATAATGTATATAATATGTATAAATGTAAGCTTGATATGTCCTAAAGAGGAACTTTGCTGGTGTTTAACAAGAATCCTATCGTTCTAATACAGGCCGTTCTTTGTGTTGAGAGCCTGCGGCAAAGAAACACGGCCAGCCTATGTAAAACGACACGTTTTGGCGACTTAATCGTAAGCTGGCTGTGATTTAACAGCGAGAGTCGAGCTCTCAGAAGCATGGAACACACAGGGAAGCATTACATCAAGTCTTCGCCTGTCCTCCTTCAGATGAGCTGAAATGAAAAATATTATTTTTACACTTTCAGAGCATATCTGTGGTCACAATGAATGGAGGCATAATTAACACTAGATTCCCCCCCAAACAATTATGTATTTTAACATTTTTAATGTCAAAGGTCCCTAAAAAGTTACATCTTAAATTACTTCCAGTCAAACAAAAATGGAAAGGGTGATTATATTAGCTATAAACAGGTCCTAACCAATTTCATCCAATACAATCATGAATTATGACTTAATTCACCTGTGATTCCCATAATTTGATATCCCTTTTTCACTCCCAGCCGATTCACTATGGAGACACTAGAGGGCGGCGCTACGCTGTTTCTGAATCTAATTCAAGCTAGTGTCCTTGGGCAGTGCATTACAAACGTTCTGGTTTAAACTTTAACAGTACACCAAAATATGTTGTTGCAGTGCGTCTCACACAGTGCTGTGTAGTTACATTTGGTTGCATTAGACCCCATAATAACCCTTTAACTTTGTGTGTGTGTGTGTGTGTAGATGCAGAGTGGAATGTTTGGCAGTAGCGGGGCAGCACAAGCCCGGGCCATGCAGCAGCAGCAGCAGCAGCCTCCTCAGCCATCAGTGCCACCTCTCAGCTCCCAGCCTAGTCTACGCTCTCAAGTGCCTCAGTTTCTCTCCCCTCAGGTAGACACACACATCTAACCTTGAAGTTCCACACCAGCGTTCAAATAAGTATTTAGGCCTAAAATTATTGAATGCTTTAGCTATTAAAAATAGCAGATATACAAGCTCACAGCGCGGCACAGAGTGCCACGCTGCGAGCTTGTAGATCTGCTATTTTTGAAAAGTAGACCATGGCCGGCCAGATTGCTGACATAGAAACATAGGGTTTTTCCAAAAACCTTTCAAAAGACACTTATAGAATCAGGTCAAAATTCAAATTTTCACGATTTTTCAAAAATAGCAGATCTACAAGCTCGCAGTGCGGCACTCGGTGCCGCGCTGTGAGCTTGTATATCTGCTATTTTTCAATAGTTAAAGCTACTATAATGTGTACTCGTTCTAAATGGGTTTTAAGCATCACTGATGGCCTGTCCTCTCCATGTTTGGCATCCCTCTAGGTTCAAGCACAGCTCTTGCAGTTTGCAGCAAAAAACATTGGTCTGAACCCTGCACTTTTAACCTCACCAATAAACCCTCAACAAATGACCCTGTTGTATCAACTTCAGCAGCTGCAAATGGTAAGTCAGCTGAAGTCAGAGGCTCGCTGTTCACTCTCACTCTCCGTATCCGAACTTATGCTGTACTTCTAGGCCTAAATCTAACTTCCATGGTGTAGCTCAAGGACAATAAACAGACTTTCCTCGAACGACATGATCTTACAACAAAGGCCTCGAGCAGAGATAAGGTTTCTGATTGAAATTCTAAGGCCCCTGCCCTTAATCCAAACTGAAAATTAAATCAACCTTCGCGGAGACGCATTATGTGGGATTAGACCCGTTCTTTATTTCGTTTTTTTTTTAGACATAAATGATAAGAGAGTAAAATAAAACTGTGTTCAACAGTTCATAATTGTTTTTAGACAAACTTTGAAACGGTATATGTTATCAAACCTTCATTTATAACTAGAAATGAAACATGTACTGTGTGATGCAATAATACAATGAATCATCTTTTGTCTTTCCAGGCGTACCAGCGTTTACAAATCCAACAACAGATGATGCAGGCTCAGCGCAACGTTTCCGGCCCCATCAGACAACAAGAGCAGCAAGTGAGTCCATACACGCACGCACGCACACAGGGGCGTCACAAGGGGTAGGAAAGTGGTACTGAGTTACTAGGGCCCAAGGTGGTGGAGGGGGCCTTAATTATTTTATACTTTAGCTATTGAAAAATAGCAGATATACAAGCTCACAGCGCGGCACCGAGTGCCACGCTGCGAGCTTGTAGATCTGCTATTTTTGAAAAGTCGTGAAAATGTGTGCAAATCTTTGAATATATGTATTTTTTAAGCAAAATTTGTAAGTCAAATTTTGCTTCTGGGGGGTCCCTGGAACTAAATATTTTGAGATGGGGGTCCGTGGCCAGATACATATCATTTTGGGGGTCCTTCACATGAAAAGGTTTGAGCTCCACTGACATCGAAACATAGATTTTTCAAAAAATCTTAGAAGGATTTGAAATATTCAAAGATTTTCATGATTTTTCAAAAATAGCAGATCTACAAGCTCGCAGCGCGGCACTCGGTGCCGCGCTGTGAGCTTGTATATCTGCTATTTTTCAATAGTTAAAGCACAGGGGCCCCACAGCGAATCCTTGTACCCAGGGCCCACAATTTGGTGAGACACCCCTGCACACACACACACACACACACCCCAGTGGTAACTATTGCCACACGCAACCTAACGGAGGTAAGATTTTAGATGGATTACAAAAGAAATAACACATGCCTCACACATGTGACATGAATTGCTGAAGTGATGTTGCACAAGCTAACATTGTACAGTATGCTTGCGTGCAATATACTTTGTATAGGAACTTGTGGTTCTGTTGGGAATTGACAAATAAACTCTCTTCTCCTTTCTCTCAATTTTCTCACACATTTGCTGTGCATAAACTTGCATAAATACTTGTATGTGCGGCTTCAGTGCAATGTATTCACGGTCGTATATATGTTACATAAAGTGATAACACCAGTGTTGTGTCCATCATATCTTTCATATCACAGTAACTTAATTCATTAATACTATTAGTGTTTTAGTGATTTGGCTCCGTAACAATGTTTCTGTTGTCTTCATTTTGCGAACCAAGTGTTTGGCAACAACTGCAACGCTGCAGGTTTCCTTTAGAAATGAACAAAATCACTCAATCGTGTCCTCTGCCAACAAACGCCACACCACCTCTGACGCCCCCGGGTGTGCCCGCTTTCCCTCCAGGTCGCACGTACAATCACCAACATGCAGCAGCAGATCCAGCAGCACCAGCGGCAGCTGTACCAGGCGCTGCTGATGAAGCAACAGCAGCAGCCTCCCTCTCACTCCTCCTCGTCCTCCTCGTCCTCTGGCCTGCATCCTGGTGGCCCCGCCGGTGGCCCCGGTAAATCAGCCCTGGACCCTTTCCCAGGCCCACATCAGGCCCCGGGCCTCTCCGACACACTGCACACCAAAGAGCCGCCGTCTTCGCCCCACAACAGCTACAGCACCTACCCTCTCTGTGAGTCTGCGAGCGAGTGGGTCAAACAAAGCAAACAGCATGGAGATAAAAAAAATATTAGTTTGTTTACTGTTCCCCAGCTGTCTGTACTTGGAAAACAGAAACCTGTTTGGTCATGCCGGTAGATGACCGTTATAGTCCGTCAGCAGCTTAATCACAAGACCCACTTTGCATGTCTGTTCTTCCTCTCTACTCTTAGCATGCTCTCTCTCTCTCGGGAATGTCCCATCCATATAAAGCAGAAGAACTGCCTAAAAGTAATCCTAACCACTTGAACTCCAGCATCCCTATTCTGGGGGAAATATTCATAAAAAAAAAAAAAAAGGCGATCTACAAGCTCACAACGCGACACTATGTGAGCTTGTAGAACGGCAATATTTTGGCAAAGTTATTTGGTGCAGAGTGAAAAATAAGTGTACCAAGTGCAGTTAATAAAAGGCAGATGTGTTCTCTCTTTCCCGTGCAGCCGGACTGAATCCAAACATGAATGTAAACTGCATGGAGGTGGGAGGTATGTCCATGAAGGAGCCCCCGCAGCCCCAGTCCCGCCTGTCTCAGTGGACGCACCCCAACTCCATGGACAACCTCTCTGGCAACTCCACGCACATGGACAACAACCTCAATAAGCATGGTAAGCCATGCACGCACGGTACTTTCTATCACACACACCATGAAGTCTTGAATTATTGGAGATTTTTAGTTTTTTGTCGCATTCCTGAGACAATAATTTGATGACCGGCATCAAACCTCAGAATGCGACAAAATTTAAAATAAATTGGGTGTGACTGTGAAGTACTCCTCCAACCACTTAAACCCTATATCCTTTGTTGATCTTGATTCCCCCAGTGGTCCGTACTTGGCCCCCTCCTTTCCCCCTCCTCTTCACCGAAAATAGCTTATAGATCAGCAGTATTAAATGCCCAGAATATGGATGCCATGTGTTAAAAGCCTCTTCTCTTCCCATTGGGTTCTCTCAGGTGCCATATCTGCTGCCTCTAATATGCCCCCCAATGGAAAGCCCCCCCAGCTGGAGGACTCCTACAGTCCCTACAATCTGATGTCTAGCTCGGAGTCCCCCAGCAGCCCCCTGGTGCCCCCAGACAGCTGGGGCCAAGGCAAGAGCCCCAATGAGAAGATCTCTAATGGGACCAACATCAACTGGCCCCCAGGTGAGGACACAGCAGTGGTTTCCATGGAACTTTCTAATTTCTAAGAGCCCCAAATGGACCCGCAAGGGTTTTACAAAGATGAAAACCCTTTTCATAATGCTGAAGTTTCATGTAATGAGATGAATCATAAATACAAAACTAATGTTGAAAAGACAGGTGTTCAGGAGTTTAGTCAGAAAGCAATGCATGTGATAAATTAGTACAATTCCGCTTGAGATTATGTTATGTAACTAAAGTGTTCCTTTAGAGAATATGTCACATGTTAATGACACATGTAATGAAAATTGTGTTAATTGTCAATGTTGTTTCTGGTTAGTAATTGAATAACCTGCTGGTCTTTTCCTTTGCTCACCCCAGAATTCTGCCCAGGTGTTCCATGGAAAGGCCTTCAGAATATCGACCCTGAGAATGACCCCAACATGACCCCTGGCAGTGTCCCCAGCGGTCCCACCATCAACACCAACATCCACGATGTCAACCGATACCTACTGAGGGACAGGAGTGGAGGTGCGTGAAGAAAATGCTGCCACAAATATTACAAATGTCCTTCCTCTTAAAGGACAGTACGGTTCAAAATAGTCAAAAACACTGGTGTTTGACAACCTGCATCACAGGCCTCTATAGGGGATAGCAGTGGGTGTGGTTTTCTGGTGCCGCGGCCTAATGAAAGTAAATGTGAGGGTCCATGACATGTTTGAAAAAAATCACACCCGTGTGAACTGAGCGGTGGTCGTGGAGGCTGCGCAACAGCAAAACAAATATATATATACCTGTATATTAATAAAATGCATGTCACTCAGGCCGCCACTGGTATCCATCCTGTGTGTGTGTGTGTGTGTGTGTGTGTGTGTGTGTGTGTGTGTGTGTGTGTGTGTGTGTGTGTGTGTGTGTGTGTGTGTGTGTGTGTGTGTGTGTGTGTGTGTGTGTGTGTGTGTGTGTGTGTGTGTGTGTCTCTGGCCTGAACAACAGCGCCCCTCCCTTAACATGTGTGGTCAAAAAAGGTACTGTAGGCTACATACAGACAGACAGACAGACACGGAGACAGACAGACATACCCACACACACGGCCACGTATAGGAGCGTTGTGACCACCGCTCAAAAATGTTAGTCCCTCTCTGACTGTCCCGCTCTGACGGAGACAGCTCAGACACAGAGTCCTCCCTGTTGACCTGCTAAACTTTGCCTTGCGCCAATGAGTGCCCCTCTACACCTCACGAAACAACCTCCGACACCTCCTTATAGCGAAAGGAGGATAGGAGATTTTTATCTTCTAACATCTTCTGACATGGTTTCAACCCGATCAGAGCCTCGCTGACTTCCATTATAAAAGGAAAGTTACGTTTTGAAACGTATAAGGAATATGTGAAACACTCTTATAGACGTTAGACTCCAGTGCAGAGCCATTACCTAACTCATAACTACGCCTTTGTTAAAGACCCAAAGGAGCAAGTCCTACCGTCTTTGACCCTATAGCAACCATCAAGGAAGGAAGTTCCTTTGCTGTACGTGATATGTGCACACACTTGTCTTTAGCCATGTCTGATTGCGAAAGTGAAATGCTTCCTTTTTCCTCCCTCCCTCTCTCACTCTCTCTCTCTCACACTTGTCACGCTAGTATTCCTTCACACGCATACGTCAAAGGTCACAATAAAAGAAAACTAGAGATCCGTTGCCCCGGTTTTCAAAGGCAGGCTCCAGAAACACGTTTCCTTAAACCCTCTTGAGTGTTGCATCTGCTGGCAGCCACCCGACTAGCACAGTGACATGCTTTATTTTCTGTGAGACGTTTTTAGAGCGTGTTAGTTGTGATTTTTTTGTTTTGTTCCTAAGCTGAAGAAATTGCTCTCTCGTTATCCTTAACCCTTTTAGAACAGGTACACAGTATTGTGTATCATTATTTTATGTTTTAACTATTGAAAAATAGCAGATATACAAGCTCACAGCGCGGCACCGAGTGCCGCGCTGCGAGCTTGTAGATCTGCTATTTTTGAAAAATCGTGAAAATTAGAATTTTGACCCGATTCTATAAGTGTCTTTTGAATCCTTCTAAGACTTTTTGAAAACCCTATGTTTCTATGTCAGCAATCTGGCGATCCATCGTCAAAGAAAGGGTCCTTTTCACTTAAATGGAGCTCAGTTAGTCTGTTCTTGAGAGACTATGTCAGTGATTCTCAAACCTTTTCATGTGAAGGACGCCCAAAATGATATTTATTTGGCCACGGACCCGCATCTCAAAATATTTAGTTCCAGGGACCACCCAGAAGCAAAGTTTGAGTTACAAACATTCGCTTTGAAAATACATATATTCAAAGATTTGCACACATTTTCATGACTTTTTCAAAAATAGCAGATCTACAAGCTCGCAGCGCGCTGTGAGCTTTTATATGTGCTATTTTTCACTGGTTAAAGAGCCTCACAGACGAAACGCGATGTTGGATCCGATCAGATCTCGTGCCCGGGGGTTTATCGGTGTTCATTTCAAACGACAGTCTTGAATTCGGGCCCGGTATATCCCGCTGTGCCAAGTGAAATATCTCAGACCATTACAAATGAGACCGACGTCTCGCGATTCTAGCCACCCACGATCTCGGGGGGGTGGTGCCATGAGAGACACGACTAGATGGTTCACAACCTGTGGATCGGGACCCACAGGGGTACAAGATGTACAGAAAGGGTTCCTTTAAGATGAAACCATGTTTACATACATATATTCTAAGGAAATGGGTTGTGATTTTATAATATTAAAATGACGAAATTAATTATTAATTAATTATGCTCCCAAATCCATTTTATTACCTTCTGTTCGCATATGCAATGAGTCCCGCAGTGCTGCCAATCTGTTGAAGGTGAAAATCATGGAGGTTTTTTAGCGAGGTGAAACGCCATCAAAAGCCACCTCGAAGATGCAGGTTGGAGCGTGTATCACATTATCTGCGGGGATGGGTGACATAAAGTAGCCTACTGGAAATGTGCATCAAATGACAGTGCCGTCGAGCGCTGATCAGCTGCTTTTTTTCCTTTTCTTTTTTTGCGCAGCCTCTTAACAATTAAGGCACGCATGGTGCTTTCTTCAGTGGCAGTGCTACTAATTAAATATTAAAACGGCGAAATTAAACAAATATATTCGCTATAGTCTATAATAAAGAGTCTCTCTCTCTCTCCCTCTCTCTCTCTGTCTGTGCGATATTTGTAGCTAATAATGCAGTAGGCCTATTGATACTTTTACTTAAGTAAAGAATTGGAGTACTTTTTCCATCACTGCTCAAATTAACTGTTCATCAGCGTGAATGCTTTCAGGTGTGTAGGCCTATGTGTAGGCCTATCTGATCAATATAGGAAATTGCCCATTACATCCTGCATGACATCAAAGCGACATGTTGTGTGAAGTCTTGTGAGCATGAAAGAGTTTGAACTTGAACATGTAGTGCGCTACATCGTGAAAAAAGTATTAATTGCGCGAAACTATAGCACACGCGAGCCCATGGCATCTCACCCCTGGTCAGATCAATAATTAGCGCATCAGTTCCAGGTGGTGGTCGCTGATACGGCGAAGCGCAAATCAGGCTTGTCACTCACACAACACAGCTGCTGACGGCACCGTGTTTTAGACTTTGGTTGGTGTTATTACTGTTATGTTGATATGATTGATCTGAACCAAGCTGGACCCAGTGGATTATGTAGTCTACATGGAAGCACGTTGGCTGTCTCAGCCTGTCTGTCACAGCAATGGATTAATTGGTAGAAGTTGGTGTTACATTCTTCTTTCGTGTATCATCGTCCTTTGCACACAAGTGATAACTGCGCCATCATGACAAAACATTATAAAAACAAAGGTAGGTTGGTAGTCTTCTAGGTAGGCTACTGTGCGCACACTGGCCGCTGCTCACTTTATAGATATTATAATTATATATTCAGTTATGTTTTTGGCAAGCGAGACGCGAGATGTGATGCGCATCCAGCAAGACACGGCTGAGAGTGTCGCATCTCCAATATCATTGATTGACCAGTGTCCACTCCTAAAAAGCATCAACCAGCATTTTAACGGCAACCAGCCAGACATTAAACAGACATGAGCTTAATCAGCTAATAGCAATTATGAATGTCCAAACCTCGCCGTTGTGGGCGTGCAGTCGCAGAAAAAAAAAAAGTTTAATCTCTCGCTTTTTTTTTTTTACTGTCCCACCAACATCCAAGCATATAGAATAGGGACAGGCCTAGGTTCCTCAATATCATTTAGCTGGGGACCCCCTGGAACTCCCCAAGGACTGGCGGTCAATGAACAAACTGACAGAACGAGAGGCGCAATGCCTGCAGCCCGCGCGTAAAAGTAAAAAAAAAAAAGGAATGCAATGGAATGTCTCTGACTTTGAGTATTACATTATATGAATAAGATATTATATATAGGGTGTCTGTCTGTCAAGTTGCACAAGGTCAATTTAGAGCCCTTATAATACACGGATAGAACAGCACTGCCCTAGCCAAATCTGCGCAGCAAAAAAAAAGACACTGCCTTGTTGACAAATGACTGCGCAGAAGAAGAAAAAAGAAGAAAGAACGCTATAGGCTATAACGTTTTTGAACAAGTGATTACAACAAGGGAGAGAGTAGGCTAAAGTAAAAAGTAAGTAGGCTAATAATAATAATAAAAGTGTAGGCTGTGACAGAATAGCCTACACTCTGCGCAGCCTAAAAAAGGGAGGAGCTGGCTTCATATAATCTGATGCAATCCCGTGAGCTCATTCAGACGACAATAATTGTAAAGGATTCCTACCCGATGACCCGAAAATATCAAGCTTTTTTGATATTATCGTGAGCGCTCCCGACGAGTCCCGAGGTCATAAAAAAGCTAATTAACATAATCCGATCGTGTCGGGGTATTGTTCAAGCCCAAGACCGATTCCGGGGCCGACCAAACGATTTTCCCGGGGGGTCCTCCCGAAATCTGCTCGGGGATCCTCGGCCCCGGGATCGGCTCAATGTGAACGGGGCTTAAAGCATTCAATAATTCTAGGCCTAAATGGGTTAATGTTCTCTCCTCACGCTCCGTTACGTTGCAGGCAAACTGTCAGACATGAAGTCTACCTGGTCCTCTGGCCCCATCACCCACAACCAGGCCTCTCTGTCCCATGAGCTGTGGAAGGTCCCCCAGGGGCCTCGCGGTAGCGCGGCCCCCTCCCGCCCCCCGCCAGGCCTCAGCAACCCAAAGCCCTCCTCCACATGGGGAGGCAACTCCCTGGGCCTGGCACAAGGCTGGAGCAGTGCCTACACGTCCGGTAGGTTGTCCTACCTCAGTATAAGCAGTGTTTTCACTACGATACAGAAAGGGTCTGTATTGCCACAGATCATAATTTATCATTATAAGTAAGCATTCTTCTGACACTATGACTTGGATATTTACCAAAAGCACAGGTTTTGGATTTTCCTTTTACAAATGAGCAATTTAAACAAGGCAAAGTTCCTTGCGAGGAACCAGAACAACCAAAAGTTCTTGACACATATTAAACCAATATTTCCTATGTGCCGCTACTTACCGCAACTAGATTGCGTTAAAACATCCTAATATTATGTACAAATCACATGAAGTTAAAGCTCTGTTCCTGGAACCGCACCTATTTTTCTAACAAGGTAGAAAAAGCAAGAGCTGTAAACGTATGCAACAAGTGCGAGCAGAGATGTGATTGAAGATAAATTATAGGTGTGGATGTTGAGTTCACTGCACTGTGTTCATACACTTACTATAACTGGGTGGGATCACACCCTAGACTGTGCCGTTGTGTTGTCAAACTGTCATCTTGAGGTTTTTGAGGTGTGGTGTGAGTTCCGTTTGACACGTTTGACATGCAAATTAGTTCACACTGAAGTTCAATGTCACACTGCTACTACTGCTAGACAGGTAAACAAAGCTAGGGCTGCCAAGAAGGCAAACGATTGCAGACAACAGAACATATTTGGTGGCCAGTAATGACACTTACGTTCTTTAGTTTTGCTTTTGTGGAATTAACAAAAGGTAGTTTAAGCATCTGACTACTGTACATGTATTTGAACTTATTCAATGTCATATACAGTATGTGCATCTACCCAGCTTGATTGATGAATCTTTTTTTCCCCCTCATCCCTCTCTCTCTCTGTCTGTCTCTCTCTCTCTCTCTCTCACACACACACACACACACACACACACACACACACACACACACACACACACACACATATCACAGCACACACAGAGGCCACCACCTGGAGTACCGACAGCTCCAACAGAACCAGCACTTGTGTGGTATTGAGGAATCTCACCCCACAGGTGGGTACTCTCTCACTCATGTTGTGGCCCTTCCATGTTGTAGCCGAATCCACCGAGCGGCATTGCTTATCCAGGGTTTTCCTTTGGGTTAAGGGGGAGCAATCATGTAATAACATCGTAGCAAGTGGGATTTCTGCTATGCAGGAGTCTCTCAAAAAAAAAAACATACAACCTCTTTTAATAACTATGTACGTACAGAAATGCAGTCAAAATGAGCAACTGTGAGAGTAGAGCTTTTGGGACATTGGATAAAATGTACAGCATATTATTAACACCCTGTGTGTGTGTGTGTGTGTGTGTGTGTGTGTGTGTGTGTGTGTGTGTGTGTGTGTGTGTGTGTGTGTGTGTGTGTGTGTGTGTGTGTGTGTGTGTGTGTGTGTGTGTGTGTGTGTGTGTTCCAGATCGATGGTTCTACTCTGCGGACCCTGTGCATGCAGCACGGCCCCCTGATCACATTCCACCTCAACCTGACCCAGGGCAACGCCGTGGTGCGCTACAGCTCCAAGGATGAGGCTGCCAAGGCCCAGAAGTCCCTGCACATGTAAGATACATACTGTCACTGTTTTGTCTGCATGTGGGGGCTGTCATTAATGCTATACCATGTGGATGATTCTTTTGGACGTCTGTGGGTGAGAGGTTGGGGTGGTCACACCTTTCATGTATTTTTGAAACTGTTGTTGTATTTTGCAACGGCAAAGCAAATTGAGTTTGTACAAAAACTGTAGCACTCCATTGTACAAACGTCCTTTGTAGTTGACCAGTGGTTTTCAACTTATGGTGCGGGGACCACCAGTGGTACTTGAAGGGATTCAAGTACCACTGAATCCCTAACTCTCAAGAGTTAAATTGTTGTTAAAAATCTGTATTACTTTATTTACAAGAAGTCTACACAATTTGAGAATGTAGAAGAATTGTTATTTTGCATGTTATGTCTCCTATGATACCACATCAATACAGCATGGAACGGTGGACAAAATCTTAAACAAAATATTATAGTATAAGTTTTGGATCTGAGAGTCTAAATCTCATCAAGCGGTGGTCCGTGGCTCGAATGACCAAATAAATAATGGACCTTGATATGAAAACGGTTGAAAACCACTGTAGTCGACGGTTTAACCTGTGAACGCTAACGACGCCCCTTCCCCTCCTATAAGGTGCGTGCTCGGGAACACCACCATCCTGGCGGAGTTTGCCGGCGAGGAGGAGGTGAACCGCTTCTTTGCACAAGGCCAGTCACTAGGAGGCTCCACCACTAGTTGGCAGGCCAACCCGGGACCCAATCAACCCCGGATGGGCGGGGGGACCACGCAGTCCCACCCCATTGGCCACCAGTGGAGCAGCGGCGGCGGCGCCGGAGGAGCCAAGGCGGGCGGAGGAGGAGGCGGCGACCTGCTGTGGGGCGGCGTGCCCCAGTACTCCAGCCTCTGGGGGCCCCCGGGTGGAGATGACGCCCGCGTGATCGGGAGCCCCACGCCCATCAACACCCTGCTGCCTGGAGACCTGCTGAGTGGGGAGTCCATGTGAGGAGGACGCCAACGCGACAGTGTTTCTCAAACCTCCACATTTCAAGGTCTCTCCTTAACTCTTGACAGCGTACAAATGGAACCAAATGGACCCGTTGGGGTTCATTTGGTTCCATTTGTACCCTGTCAGAGTTACAGACTTGTACGGGTCAATTTAGGCCCCCTAAAAGGAACCCACAGAGTCCCTGGAATCCACTTTGAGAACCACTGCAATGCGATACGATACGATACGACCCCACTAAACCCAACCAACCAATCACCACTACGTCTCACTATGCTTGAGTCACTGGTGGTAATGAAACATGTAAAAAAAAAAAACTAACTAACAGGAGCAAAAACCCAAGCAAATCATGTGGCGATAATCAGTATCAAGTTAAACTGTTTTGAACTGTGAATCATGAATCAAGACGACTGGGGTCCACACACACCACCGCAAGATTACAAGACTCCAGTCCCTCTCTTTGTATTCGTTTTTATTCCTTTTTTGGTTTACAGTTTTGTTGAAGAAGAAGAAGAAGAGGAAAAAAAAAGGAATTTGTTTTTGTTCTCTAAAAAAGGCGTTTGAGAAAACCGAATGAAACTTAAGAAAAGACAACACAGATGAACCTTCAGTTGTTTCTTTTTTTTTCTGGATTTGTTCCATGACTATACATCACATTCTGTGTGAAGTGTTTTTTTTTTTTAAGGAGAAGCAATCAAAGCTGCCATTTGAAACTTTCCTTTACCCTCCAAAAAAAAAGAAGAAGAAGAAAAAAAGAACACACACACAAAAAACGAAATCTCCCAAATTTAAGACTCGAAACTACCATTCCCAAGCATGTCCATGGCCAATGATGTGGTTCAAAGACTTTTACTAGTTATGTTCATGTTAGTGTTTCAGCACTAATATTAGCCTTAAGTGCTCTCTGGCCCAGGTCCTTCCCAAGCCGCCTTTTTTTTCTTGTTGTCGTTGTTGTCGTTTGTTTTCAAAACTGAAGAAATAGCTGAATACTTGCACAGTTCCATCTCTGAGCCAGCAAGTGGTACAGGACACAAAATAGTGACCAACCATGTCACTGGGCAGTAAAGAAGGCCTGGCCACGTTGGCTGGCCATACCAATCATCAGCTTAATTATTGTGTTCTCGTGTTCTCAAAGGGATTGTCATTGCTTTGACTCCTTTTTTTTTTGTTTTTTGTAGGCCTAGATCCAAGCGCATTCTTGAAATCTATCGCAACATAAGCTGAGAGAAGATTATTTGTCGACCTAGCTTTTTGTGTGTTTATTTGTGCATACGAGTGTATTCGTTCGGTGGCACCTAATCATTGACGTCTGCGAGCCCAGAAACCTACCAATCGCAAGACTGTCTACAGCTTAAAAAAAGAGAAAATAATTCACCTCTTGGTTGATTTGTCAAATGTTCCGTTCCATCATGAAACCCAGCAGTTTGTATAGTCCGCCAGTTTCTGGAGACAACTAGAATATCATTTCACCTTGATGTGACAATTACATTGTGCAATATTCACCACAAGAGACTCTTCCGTCCATATACTCAAAGTCAACCGGAGCTGGTTTCATGTTTATTTTTTTATTTTTTACCCTCTCTCGCGCGCTTTTATTTGTCGCTGCTGTTGGATTGCAGTAAAGACGTTTTGGAACTACACAAATCTTACCCCTCTTTTGACCTTGGATCCCCCACAAAGGGACCCCCCCCCCCCCTTCCCCCCGGTCCACTGAAACTGTTGGGTGAACTCTGCTGAGAGGAAGTGGCGGGTTCTAAACCATGCGCGTAAAAAAGAAAGAAAGTTGGAAAACAAAGAACTGTTGTTTGAAAGACTGAAACTGCGTGCAACAAAACTAGGTACACCACCCCGCACACTTCCTCTTTGCTCGCCACAGCCACACGCCCAACAGAGACTGAATCTGCAGCGGGTTTGGAATGTTTTTTCTTTGGGTATCAGGCACAATACCAAATAAGGGGGTTTCTCCTAAATGCAGTAGATCTTACGAGTGTTCCTTGCATTTGGTACTGTACAAGAAAAAAATGGAAGACTTAAGACTTTTATAAATTCAAAAGGGTTTTATCATAGCACTTACGGAGAGCAAATCGCTTCAACTGCAATCCAATAAATCAAGAAAAAAGGAGCAGCGGAATACATTGAAAAGAAGAACACAAAAACTGAAACTGAAAAAGAAAACCTGCTCTTTTTATGTACTGTATCTATTCCTTGGAAAAATGTCTCTGGTGTTTTTAAAAAAAAGTGGTTCCTCTGGTAGAAGAATGAAGGGAAAACAAAAACAAACTGAAAATGTGCTATTGGGGCTTTTTGGAAAAGAAAAAGTCCCGTGGCTTATTGTTTTTCCTCTTTGAAGAATAACAAAGTGAATATCACTGTTACTCCAAATGTTTAGCCTTGTTCAGTTTGGAGGCACTTAAAGACATGCAATGTCAACCGGTCGGTCGCCAACCTGCAGCCGGACCGGCCAGCCAGTCCCGACGGTCAGCCCAGAGGAGCGAGGAGGGTAGGGGTGTCGGAGGTGAGGGGAGTGGGATTCACTGTGTGCCTCCCTGCAGTGGTCCCCCCCGGGCTGTCACTCACTCACTCACTCACTCACTCGGTCGGTTTGGTCAGTCCTGTTTGGTCAGATGGCGACTCCAGCACAGCACACAAGTCCCCCCCCCTCCCCTCCTCCTCGTCCCCCTCCCTCCCCCCAGTCTGGCAAGAAACGGCTCCTCTAAGACTGGCCAATCACAGCGTTCGGCCCTGCCGCCTCTGTCTCTCTCTGACTCGCGCCTCCTGCCAGCACTCAGCCCCTACCTTGTCATCCTCCTCTCGCGCACTCATATAAGTTGTTTCTCACTTTAGCTGGAAGATGAAACAGTCGTATTTCTGGAATATTTGCCAGTGTTGTTTTGTTTTATTTTATTATTATTATTATCGGTTTACTTATTTCTACATTTATGATGTATTACTATTATTTGTGTGTTTTATTTTTGGTGTGTGTGTGTATGCATATGTGTGTATTACTATATATATATGTTATATATATACAGTATATGCATATACATGCAGTGGTCTTCAGAACTGGCTGCTGAACTAGCCCTTCACTGTTCATATGCAGAAACACTTTGGTCAGAGGTGCCTCTGTATGTTCATCCTGTGTATTGAATGCAAAACGAGGATCAATACTACAGATTGTTGATTGTCTATTAGTTTTAACTGATCATGCTTTTATTTTTTTTGTTGATGTTGGACAGTATTCTGTAGTACTTCCAGGTAGTATTTTGAGATGTGTTTAAAAAAAACTAAAAAAACTTTAAAACGTAAAAAAAAACTAAAAAAAGAAGAATCCCGACTAGGGTGTCTCAGACGCGGTTGAGGTGAGAGTGTGTTTGTCGTTCCAAGCTGCTCCGCCTGCCCACAGGCTGACCCCCACCTGCCCTTCGCCTAGCTGCTACGCTACGACCTCCTCTTCCCCGTGTTGAAGCCTATACCAGACCCAGTAGCCCCTCTTCCCCCTTGACCAGTCACCAACAGACCCTCGGCTCTGTTTCTATGCAAAAAGACTAGAGGCTGGGGTCCTTTTTACAGCATGATGCCACTTCCTGACCAGGAACGGGCTCTCCTTTCCCAGAGCCAGGCTAAAACGACTTAAAACTCCTTGTGATTTCTCTCTCCATGCGCTCCTTTCAGCACTTATAGATGGACAGCATTCCGTTTTTAAAGTCGGGCTAAACCACCACAACACTGTAATATGTGTGTGTTTATATTATATATCTATATGTACTGTATACAGTATATCGTCGCTGTCTGGTGAAAACCTTGTATGTCCAAAACCGTTCGTTTTGCATTTTTCATTTTAAAAACGATTTAAACTTGTGAAAACAGCCGATCTACAAGTGCTTGTAGATCTGCTGTTTTCACTACTTTCGTGCGACGGCCTTGTCTGATGAAGCAGGGCTTTGCTTTGCGAAAGAACATACACATTTTAAACTTGGAGATACGAGGTTTCCACCCGACAACGACGATATATACGTGTATATATAATATTCCAAAACACTCCACTGGAAGTATGCCTTTCTCTCTGTGCTGAGGACCTTTCTGTCAGTCTGATCTCAGGTTAGGGGAGTTGATGACATAATATATGAAAAACATACAGATGCAGCTCTCCATTTTTTGTCCTTTCTACTGTGAGAGCGAGTTCTTCTTACACTTAAAAAAAAGGCCATCTGTGCAATAAGACGCACAAACCTCATGCCTGGAGACCAGGGGACAGGTTAGTAATGAACCCCTTCCCAAACGTGGCCTGCTTGGTAATGTTAAATGTCTTGAGAGGCCCCATTTTTCGCGTCGTATACGAGATGCCAACTTGATCCCGTCGTGCCAATGTAAATTTGCTGTGTCATACACTTTACCTTATGAAGAGAGAGCACTTCTCATCCCAGTTTGGAGGATAACCTTTGTGGAGGAGGCAGTGGGGGACAGGAGGGATCAAACACATGGACGGCAACACCCTCACCCCGAGCGGCTTGAGATAGTTCTTTTTTGTTTTGTTTCTCATTTATCTTTTTTGCTTTTGAGGGGAATGCCCTAGTGTTTAAGGAGAAAATCTTTACTCGTTTGGGGGTTCCAATATGCTACGGTGCACAGTCGATGATGATGGGTAATCCCGGGTACATATTTTTTTAAAACCAAAAATGAAATTGCATTTTAACGTCATTTTTATGAAGTTTGACATAAAAATCTTAAAAAAAAAAGATAAAAAACCTAAATGGAGAAAAAAAAAAAGATCTATAATATGTTAAAGCTCTGCACTTCTAGCTGAAACGTCTCCGGTCACCGGCCCTAATTCCACCATCTAAGGAAGGAAGGCTGGTGGTCGGGGTGCCTTTTCGTGGATGCTGTATTTATCTTTTTTTTTTTTTTTTTAGTTTTTTTTTGTTTTAGTTTTTTTGTTTTGTTTTTTTTTAAATATTGGTGTCCTGCTCAAAGCAGGTCCACTGAACTGTACATTTCCACAGACCCAGAAGGCTTGGGCCCACTGTATCAGCCCCGCTCCCCTCAAACTGCAGCAGCAGTACCAAGGAGTGGGGTGGGGATGGGGTTTCATTTCAAAAAGGTACAAAGTCTTAAAGAAAATAAAAAAAAACAGAAAACAGGAGGGAAAAAAAGGCTACCTTTTCGGGACTCCCGGTCCTGCAGCACACTAGCAAAAATCACTATTGCCTGTTTCTGTAACTGCCTTTGATCCAAGCTCAGACAGACCCAATAGCCCAGGACCTCCCATACAGCGTCCTGTACTAACTGGAGAGCCCCGGCAGTGAAGGGGGTGATCCATTGCTGCACCAGCATCGAGAGGCTTTCCTCTCCCTACAGCTCTTATCGTCAACAGTACGGAGTGTGGTAGCACGCCGTTTATACACCTTGGATCCTGTATAACCTCTGAAAACGTTTTGTTGTCCTTGAAAAGGTCTTGGTTTAATACAACTGAAAAAATGAGCAATATGTATCTCCCCCTCCCCCGCAAATAAGTGATACGACGAAGGAAAAGATTCGGGTAGGGTTTTGGAACTGATACTTGATTGATTGAAAGATTTCATCTTTCCTATCTTGGAGTTGGGTATGCACGTTCTCGTTTTAATGGAAAAAATATTACAGTACCTTTTGAAGTGCTTGTACTGTATTTGTATCTGTCCGTATAGGTCAGGCCTGTCTAAATACCCACTTTGAAAATCACCTGGTTTAAAGAATACTTTACCCAGTACAGAAAATCATAAACATATCAAAACAAAACAAAAATATTGAACACAAATACTTGAATCAAGGAGCGCCAATAATGTAATGTGAAGTCCTTTTTTTTCTTTCTTTTTTTTTTTTTTTGTCGTCTGAATAGTACACTTCCAGGCTTTTAGAGGACAGTTCTAAATCTAAGTAAACAAATACAAAATCCTAGGGGTAAAAAAAAAGAGACGCAAAAATCATTTTGTTGTGTGCTTGAAAGTCAGAGGTATGTATGAATGTGTACGCAAGCAACTGTGTATAGGGCACGTGGCCTGCTGTTATGTTCCACTCAGTATGTTGTTTTGTTTTTTTCAGTTTTTGGGCTTGTCAAAAACTGTATTCTGATAGACATTGTTCTCTTCTAACGTTGCACTGAGTGTCTTTCACCCCTCACTCAGCTAATCGTAGACACACGAGACTATAAGTACTGAGGGGGAGATGGTGACAATTCATGTGTACATGTTTACTCAAGGACTTAATGGATTTGTTTTTCTCCATTCTATCTGTAAAATGTTTATCTACCTTATAGTGGCTTTTATTGTGGAATAATCCAATATAAGGATTATCATTGAGTATTGCACCATTTTGTTTCCGATTAAACAAAAAAGAAAACGACAAAAAAGGGTAAAAAAAAAAAAGAAAAATGCACAAAAAAAATGTACAAATAAAATAAAATACAATAAAAACGAACTGTGGCCATAGATAGTTGTAGAAGAACTAGTAATCCCTATGTTAACTTTGTGGAGAAATAGAAAGGGATATAGTGGGGAGGTGAGTTTGTTACGGGACTCATTTCAGAGGTGCCTATCTTTTCTTATCTGTTCTTATTTCGCAAAGCCACCTGTCGTTTACAAGCATTTTCATTTGTCTGACATTCAAGGAAACAGGAATTTATAACAGGAATGTTGAATCTAAAAATGGACAAATTCCATCTTCCAACAAATGAATATGAACATGAAAACTTGCAAAATGAAGATTTATGCTATTTTCAGAACTCTGGGATTGATCAGTGTTGTGTCATGTTTCAAGTTTTTAATTTGTCTTATCGAATTTGTCTTATGTCGGAGAAACTATCTACGTATATATTTGTTTTACATTGTTTTCTTTATGCGAAGCAAATTTGCTCACTATCTTGCACACTCATAAAAGAAATGTGGATCTTGTCTCAGGAAGGCCAGGATTCCAGAATACCAACTCACATTTTTAAGTTTAATGTTTGTGTGATGGGGGGGGGGAAAAAAAGCAACAGAGAAATTCAATCTCAGAGCAAGCACTGAAGGTTGTGGATAGAACAGATTATAAAATACCATTGTTTCTTTATAAAACAAAACAAAAAACAAACTAAAAAAAAAAAAAACATTTGTAGCAAGTTACATATTTACCAAATAAAGGACTGAGAATCAATTTTTTTTCTTATTTGTTTTGAGGAGTGCTTTACATTTCAAATCTATAAGTAGAAATTGCTTTACATAAAATGATCAGTGGTTTTGATTGTCAAAAAGGCAGTGACAGGACATGCATTTGATTTACATGGTCAACCATAGTTTTGTTGCTGAGGATCCGTCGTGTATCATTCAGGAACATTGTGCATTAGCCCAGTGGTTCTCAACCTTTTCAGGCCGCGACCCCCAAAATAATGATGTTTTAACTGGGGACCCCCCCCCCCCCACCCTGACGAGCACTAAGAGTTGAGGCATTACATTTTGTATAACACGGTTCTATTGTGAAAATAGCTGCGAGGCGTTGTGAGCATGTAGATCGGCTATTTTCACAATTTCTGCCTCTAATATTTGACAATTTGTCCCAATGTTTAATTTGTCATTTTAGAGGTATTAAAAAGTCCTTACATTGTCACTTTAGAAATGTGCATATTGGTTTGTTTACTGTTGAGCGAGAAAACAATGTTTCACATTAAGTTAATCATCTGGGGCTGGGGGTCCAACGACCCACAGGTTGAGAACCACTGCATTAGCTGACACTTTCTATCATTTCCTCCTGTCTGTCATGGTGTCATTGTGTTCCGGTGACGGGTATTCATCGAATCGATAGATTTCCTATGTAAAACGGATGCTTTTCAGAAAACGAGCTAGAAGAAGTGGAGGAATAAAGCGGTTGTTTCTGTTTGTTTGTTTGTAAGATCATGATCTATGCACAAAGCGGGAGGGAGAGAGTACAAGCTCCCCATGCAGTTGTACTGTGAGGAGTTTGTGGACTCATGCTCTGGGGTTCAGGGTTTTAGGTATAGGGTGGTTCTCTTTTTTGTTTTGTGTGCTCAAAAGTTGTCGGGTGGAAACCTTGTATGTCCAAAACCATTCGTTTTGTATTTATCATCTGTAAAATGTACTAAACTAGTGAAAACAGCAGATCTACAAGCACACAAGTGTGCTTGTAGATTGGCTGTTTTCACTAGTTTTGTGCAACAGTCTTGTATGATGAAGCAGGACAGACGTACACATTTGAAACTTGGAGATACGAGGTTTCTGCCCGACACTGACGATTTGCTACATTATACTTTCTATCCTCCTCCCCTCCTCCTCATCATCATCATCATCATTGTCATCCAATGTTATGGCAAACTTTTACATTGCGTCGCCATGCTGTGTAATCCTTAACCAATGAGCGCTTATCTTTCTGCTAAAGCACTGTGGGTTGTACTGAAAAAGAAAAAGCCCATGACTTTTAAAGCTGTCTGTTTTTTAAGGGGAGGGGGCGGGGGGGGGGGGGGGGGGGGACTGGGTACTTTGCCTTTGCCTTTCTCTTTACTTACAAAAAAAAAAGAAAAAGAAAAAAAAATCATTAAGGAAAATGTCTGTAACTGAGATACAAAGTTGTGGCTTTTAATGTTGTTCTTTTTTTTTTCTTTTCTTTTTTTTCTCCTCATAGAATGTGATTGTTAAAGACATGCACCAGAAAAAGAAAAAAAATAATACATTGTTTCCATGAGTTATGGAGCTTCTTTCGGACTATATTAATAAATTGCGAATTTTCTTGGCTGTTACCGAGTGTCCTGTTCGTTATTGCGTTGTGTTGTTCAGATTGATTCTTATTTTACTTTAATCAATGCCAAATGTCAACACCACATGGGTCATGTAGTCAGTGCTCAACCTGCTTTCAGCTCCGGACGGACCCTTTGGGGGTCCTCAGAGTTACTACAGGGGGTCCTCCAAATCTTTGTGTGATTGAAACTTTTTTTCTCCTTTTTTTATATTAACCACTTGAACCTTAGCGTCCATATTCGGAGAACTACAGCCAAAAATAGCAGACCTACAAGCTTGTAGATCGGCTATTTTCGTCAAAGAGCTTTGGTGTAGAGGGGGGAAAAGAGCACACTAATTACAGAGTGAAAGGTCAAGTTTATTAAGTTCAAGTGGTTAAATATCTGAAAACACAAATTGACATGAATCCAAAATACACTGACGGACTGTGCCGTCAAACGATGAAACTATATGCAATCTATGAAAAGGTTGTGGGGGTCCCTGCTTCATCTCTCAACTAAGGGGTCCTTGGCCTGAAAATGTTGAAGACCCCTGCAATAGCATATTTCAAACAATTCCCAAACCCCACCTCCCCACAAGGTTCCCACCAAGGATGTGAATGACAACAGGAAGTGATGCCCCAGCAATTCACACAAGGCCTCATGGAACACTGCATGGACAATTGGAAACTCATGGTATTTAAAAGGCATATCACACTTGTTATTAATAGTTATTTATTCATATTCATATTTAACATTGCAGATGTATGCTTAGTTGCGTGCTGGTGCTGATCTACAAGCTCATAAAGTGTAAAGCTTGTAGATCTGCAATTTTCAGCACACAACCAAGTATTATCAAGCTTAACAGTCATTTAAAAAATCTTCATACATTTGATGGTCTTATATAAAGTATCAGTTAAACATATTTTCCATACATTTTACAAAGACCCAATATATATATTTGCAAAAACATTCTCCCATGGACCACCTGTAATTATCGTCCGTTAATGGTCTGTGGACCACTAGTTGAGAAACAGTGATGTATTAGACTATTAAACGATAGAAAAGCTTCTGAATAACAGCTACATCAGCAAAGTGTGTCGTGAAATTACCGGTATGCCATTGACACAATGTCCAAAGGTTTAATTACAGTTGTTCAAGAGGTTATAAGAGTGGGGTCTCAGGGTTCCTTTTTGTGTGTGTGTGTGTGTGTGGGGGGGGGGGGGGGGGGGGACCATTTGGTTCCATCAGAACATAATAGGGTTCCTCGGAATTAAAACGTTTGAGAGTCACTGGTCTAACCCCACAGCGAATAAGGTTTACAAAATGGTAACAGTCCAAGTCGAGTGAGATTTACAGTTGGCCTCATTTTCTTTCAGAGGTGACAAGACCTGATCTCTCACTTCTCCTCCTCGTCCATGGGACTGCAGGTGCTGGAGGTCTTCTCATAGTGGTTCTCAGGGCGGAACGTGACTTGTGAGTTGGAGTACATAGAACAATCTGTTTCCTCCAGATGCAGGTTATCCAGGTGGCAGGGGGCCACTTTTCGAGTGGGAGGCCGCACCCCAACCATCTCCTCATAGATGGCCCCCTGGGGCTGTGGTTTGACACGGTCACGTGATTTGCCCTTAAAGACAAGACCGGAAGAGATGGAATCAGTGAAGGCAGACACGGTGAAACTCTCGATTCCGGTAGAACTCACTTTTTGTCTGTCTTTGATTGAAGACTTTATTAGAAGTTTGTATAGAAAAAGGTACAGTTTCATGACGGTACAGTTCACTGGTACAAGGTCAACTAAAAGGAGATCCTAGAAAAGACTACCCTTATTTCCATAGGAAACCATTGAAATATCTCATATAACATTGAATGACAGACAGATAGAACACAGTACTATCTAGATAGTAGTAGTAGATAGTAGTAGATACTCTCTCAATTGCAATCTCATGGGCGTCATTACTTCCTCTTTTCAATAGTTTCATCACACATCTATCAGGGCAGTGTTTCCCAAACACTGGGGCGGGACCCATTTTTATGGGTTGCGAGTATACATCTCCTTTTTACCCTGTTTCCTAATTTGTTTACAATTATTTAAAAACATTACAATTAAAGACATCACATTTTTTTTCAGAAATAAAAAAGTCAATCATTTTTCAAAAGAAATTTATAAAATCAAAGAAATTGAAATTGAAAATAGCAGATCTACGAGCTCACGTTGTGATCTTGTAGATGGGCTATTTTCACGAGTTTGGGTCCCGGGGAGACATAAAATGTATATTTTGTTTTTTGAGCTAAAGAGTTTTGGGAACCACTGTGGGTACAACTCCACTCAGGGTCCGCTCTTAATTCCATTCCGACATCTCATTATTCATTCCATTATGTGTTAGTTAGGGACAGGGATAGGGATAGTAATGACAACTCCACTCACTTTGTAAACCGCCACCAATGCCATCACAATCAGGATAAGGAGTAGAGCCGCCGCTGCAGACATTGCATAGAGCAGAGTCTCATAGCTGGAACAGCCGCACGGACCTGTAGAGGCAGAGGCAACATCTTCCACATTTCCACAGTGCATGCAAGTTAGTTTCTATTGCACTAGGCTATTATTACTTATTGTTTTGCTTGTACGTGAACAAAGGGTAGACACTACAGCCACACAAGACAACAGCCAGGGCAAAGTTACACATTTAGTTAAATGGAAGTTGAACAAACCAACAGAAAAACCCCAACTTCTTACTTTGGCTTTCTCCAGAAAAGATGTTGCCTTAATAATTATTAATATCAGAGGGCAGCTGATACATTTTAGTTTTGGTTCCTGTTGTGGTAAAACGGGGACTGCCCCATGGTTCGAACTCCCATTGGTCCAAAACGGTTAAAATTCACCATGGTTAGCATTCACCAGCTACGGCAGGTTAGCTACTCGCTAGGTTAGCATTCACCAGCGTTAGTTTTACTCAGGTTAGGGTTAAGGTTAGGTTATGGTGGTCGGACGACCAAACGGAGTTCGAACCAAGGACATGCTACTGTTACCGGTAAAACATAGTTCTAGTATCCTATTTACTTGTTATTTAAAAGATTCAACCATAATCGTGAGCCCCATCTTTTCCTAAGCAGCCAGCCAACATTGCTGAAAGAGGAGAAACAGCAGTATTTCGATTTATCACACTAGAACAGTGGTTCTCAAACTGGATTCCAGGGACTCTGAGGGTTCCTTTAGGGGGGTCTAAATTGACCGTACACTGTCATAGATATGGGGAGACCTTGAAATGGGAAAGTTTGAGAAACACTGCACTAGAATATAATATATTTAAACTAATTTGGAATTGAGGAGGATGAGCAAATAAGCACTTCCTCTAGTTATGGTTTGCGTGACTGATTAGTGTCCAGAGATGGATGGACGCATGATCAAGGGTCATGTTAAAACAGGAAGGGGTGTCCACTCCACACACAGCCTATTGACACATCAATCTGTGATGAGCTCGGCGATCAAGCCAAATCCAACAAGTCCGGCCTATACTGACCCACCTTGCACAGACACAAAGAACACGCGTCTCCCTAGGCTGCCGCTGCTGTCCGGCCTGCCGGGGACGAGCAGCTGACAGCTGTACAAGGCGCTGTCCTCTGGTTGCAGGCGCAGCAGGGTCAGGTTGTAGACCATGCCCCTCGGGCCGGGCGTGGTGGACATGGACAGCCTCTCGGAGGGGAAACGAGAGGAAGGGACCGAGGAGGAGGAGGAGGAGGAGGAGGAGGGAGCGGAGGAGGCCACGTGGTTGTCATGATGGTACTTTGAGTGGTACAGCGTCTCCACGGGAGCCCGGCCCTTCCTCCGTTTCAGCGTCACCCCTTCCACGGCCGCGGCCTCCCCGTGCGGGGGCAGGCAGGGCAGCACGGCCGAGGCCCCGGCGCACGTCTCTATCTGCCCTATTTCAACCATCCATGGGACGTCTCCAGAAGAGGAAGGGGGAAGGGGACAGAAATGGATACTTACAATATGGTAACTATATAAAGAGCTTTTGGAGCTACTGTATTTGGTGGCTCAAGGGGAGTGTGAGCACAGACCAGAGGAAGCACTGGCAGGATGCGTGATTAGATGAGGAAATGTGTGATGTGGGAAATTTGGACAAAGTGGCTGAGATGATGTAAACAGCAACAGTAGCTGGCCAAAGTCACACTCATGAGCAAAACACAAACAAAGTATTATAATGATGGAACTGGGAACATGTTATCGGTGCAGTCTCAGGATGTTCGAGTGCTTCAATTGATTTGAATCCATTCTGAAGTATTGGTTTTGCCCCTAGTGAGACTGCAGTCCTCTCATCAACGCTAAACAGCACAGCAGTAGAAATGAGGGAATCCCCTTCTTCCTCCCCTCAACTCCTCCCTGAACACCACACAACTCACCATCATGAACGTAGAGAAGGAATTCAGTCTGGCCAGGAACCCGCCGGTCTTCTGGAACGTCCTTTATGACAAACTCGCAGTAGTAGCGGTCCGTGTCCGAGGTCCTGAGCTGGGAGATGGTCACGTTAAGCCGGTAGGCGGCGGGGTCCCCTCTGACGCTGATGCGCGCGTCGTCGTCCCTGTTGGTCGGCGAAGGCTTCTCCTTTGTGTACATGAACAGCACGTCTTCAGAGAGAAGCCACTTGCGCTTCAGGTACACTCCGATGGGTGCGGGGCTGTCCGTCTCGCAGGCACAGGGGAAGACCACCGAGTCACCCACAGGCCTCTCCAGGAACTCAACCTCACCACGCACTACTAGATAGAACACATGTACAGATAGAATGTATCAGAATTAGGATGTTTTTATTTATTTATCTGATATTATTCTATTACTATACTACAACTATATAATAATAACAACAACAAACACACACACACACACACATTGTCCAGTTAATTTCAAGGAATGCTTATTTGACACTTTTACTAACTCATGCAGGCATGCAGTAATAACCCACGCTATGATTCCTGACAGCTGTCGATTTGTTATCAGAACCTGACCACTGAAGTTACGTAATAACACATTGTTATCAGAACCTGACCACTAAGGTCACGTAATAACACACACACAGTAAACCACAAAATACAAACACTGGAAAGGATGGCCGATTGGCAAAAAGTGACCAAGTCCAAGAATACCATATAGGGTGTTTTCTTTTTCCACCACCACAGCAGTATTTACAGTGGCAGGGACTTGAACGAACAAAAACACCAAAGACTAAACTTACAAAAAGACAAGATGAAAATTCACTTGAAGGCGAGTTAGGAAAACAATTTGTACCCCACAATGCACTGTGGGGTACAAATGATAAATAATGAGAAATGCACCACTAGGCTAATGTCCATCCACTGTCTACCAAGCCGGCTGGCACAGTATAGTCAAATGGAAGCAGCTAGTAGCTAGGTGTGTAGAATGTCCTCAATCAGTGTGTGTGTGCGTGTGTGTGTGTGTGTGTGTGTGTGTGCGTGCGTGTGTGCGTGCGTGCGTGCGTGCGTGCGTGCGTGCGTGTGTGTGTGTGTGTATTAGGGCACAGGCTGCACTGTGACTAACACACTACTAAACCACAAAAACAGACACACTAAACACACACTAAACCGAAACACACAATGAACCCCAAATCACACGCACGCGCGCACGCACGCACGCACACACACACACACACACACACACACACACACACACACACACACACACACACACACACACAAAACACAATTAACCCCCAAATTCACACACAATAAGTTGCCTATACCCCCCCCCCCCCACAAAAAAAAAAAGAAAACACACACAATAAACCGCAAAATACAAACACACAATCAACCCAAAAACATAAGCACAGTCAATCCCAAAACATACAAACACAGTTGCAAAAAAACATACCAAGTCCAGAGTGTGTGATGAGCACTATCCACAGATATAGACGGCTCTTCATTATCTCTAACAACACGGTAGGGCTAAGTGAGAGTCTGAGGACCATTAATGGTGAAAACCATGACAACAGTATCAGTGCCAGAAGATGTGCATGAATGGAGCGCCCAGGAGGTATCACTGGGCGATGGGTGGAGAGCAAGACTAAAAGTGGAACTCTCTTCCAAGCTCCACCCTTCCAGTACTCAGCACTCAGTGGTGTAAATGTACTTACAGTAAGTACACTTTTGAGCTATGTGTACTTTACTTCAGTATTTCCAATTTCCAATACTTATACTCCACAACATCTCAGATCCAAATATTGTACTTTTACTCCACTACATTTATTTGAAAACTTTAGTTAGTTACTTTGCAGATATAAATTATAATTGTATAAAGCATATACATAAACCACTTTAGCCCTATTTTATACCTTAGCTATTTGAAAATAGCCGATATGCGACGCGTTGTGAGCTTGTAGATCTGCTATTTTCAAACATTATGTACTTTTACTTAGCTTAGGTACTTTGACTACATTTTGAGGCCAATACTTTTGTACTTTTACTCAAGTACATTTTGAATTCTGCACTTTTACTTAGTAACAGAGTGTTTCTACATTGCGTTATTGATACTTTCACTTAAGTATGAAATGTGAGTACTTTTAAGTTTTTCCACCACTGGTTCTCAGGGTTCAGGCGAGGGGAAGTTTGACTCATCTGCCGCAAACCTCAGTCCTTAGTAATCACATTACTTCATTACTCAATTAGTTTCAAATCTCTGTAGAACAACTGAGAACGCAGCCCCCACAATGAAGATAAGACAAAAGTCTCAGAAGGAATCCGATTAGAACAACTTTAATGCTATCAAGGAGGCAATTTGGTCTGCAGCTGTTTGTTGTCTGGGACAATTACCAGTCCAATAAGGCATAAACAGTAAACTGCTACTTGTTCCAGAAAGAAGTCAGCACTGTTATGAGCAATTATAAATGTATACAATAACCCATCACATGCACATTGCAACTGTTTTTTGTTCTGTCAATATTATCATGCTATTGAATGTGACTAGTGTCACGTGATGCTGCTGTTTTATTGGATCAAAATAAGCTGTTTATTTTACTAGACGTTTATATGAAATCTTGTTTGAGACTTTGCTTTGCATTCTTTTCTCTAAAATGTAATAGTTATATAATACTAGTCCTGTGCCCGGGGATGTGCACAGTATATGAGTGCACATATACCTGTATATGAGGTATTGAATGTCCCTGAGGAGTAATGTTGGAGAACCCAGATCGGTGCCCGTTGGGCAGAATAGTCACCATTGACATCCAGTTGTGCAATGCCCACTGTATCCGTCTGTCTGTCTGTCTGTCTGTGTCCCTTTCATGCCCATATATTATATGGAGATCTCTTATCTCTGTCTGTCTGGCTCACTTTTATGCCCATATATGGTGTTCCGTGTCCAGGCCAGTCTGTGGATGTCATCTCGAAATTTGATTATACAATGACGCTAAAAAGATAACACAAAAAGCCCTAAGGTCTTGTTTCCATTGTGGTCCCATGTGACATCATCAACACTAGTAGCAATAAAAAGTATATGTGTACAGTAAACAGGTAAACATTTCTGGTATTAATCTTAGACTTTACAAGGATCAGTTACAAATTAGAGACATCAGGTGTTCATTTATGGCAGTTTTGAAGGAGGGTAAGGAGTTACACTTTTTGATTTTGTTGATAAGGAATTCCACATTTTGGCGGCATATAGCAGTAGTCAGGGAAGTGCTGGACCCCTGATTCAGCCCGGGAAAAGGACTTGGAGAGGCCCTCATTGCGCGCGGCCATGCGCCAGATTTTTTCACCTTCCGGAGGCGCTGCGAGGCCCCAAATACTAACGGATGAACGGTTACTGTGATCTTAGGTCTCATCGTTCTAATAAAGAGAGTCTAATGATGGAGTAGTCAAGGAAGCTAGGGAGTAGTGGGCCGGTATTCAGATGATAGACAAGCCAGTGGGACCAGTGTGATGGCTCTGTGGCTGCTGCTACTCAGCGCTATAGAGAGAGATCTCTCTCTATTAGCGCTGCTGTTACTCAAAGATTGGCCATTTCAGATCATGAGAGACAAGCCAGTGGGCCAATTACATGAGTTATATTTACTTTGTGGGCCTGGACCGGCCAGGAATGGACCGGCCGTTCTGGAGTTGTCCCGCTTTTCCCAATGGCCAGCACGTCCCTGGCAGTAGTAGAATGAAGTTAAACATAGATGTAGCCAAAGTATTGATTGAAGAGTGTAGCTTATACTGTACCCTACATCCTAATGCATTGAGGGAAATCCAATTTTGTGTAAAAGGAGAATGCACAATGGAAATGATATGGATTGGGTTCCGACTTCCAGATTCCGGGTAAAGAGGGAAAAATCACAACAACACTGCAAACAGAAAATACTGTAGGCCTACGGTAGGTTATTGAGGTCTCCTGGTGGCGCTATAATAGGCCAATGTAAAATGGGTTCCATGTCTTCTTTGGCCTTTCACTACAATCGGATGCTGAATTCATGATTTGAGACATTTTGTTACAAAAATGTGTTTTGCAAAAGTCAACTTGTTGGTGGCGCAATAACAGGCCAATGTGGAAAGAGTGACATTTTCTTCGACCTATTGTTGATGTGCATGCCATATTGCACGCTGTGGCCTCTCAAAACAGACCAATCCTGTACATTTAGCCAATTACGATGGAAATATCGAACAGAGCTGTCTTGATCACATGACTAGGTTCTGAATTGGCATCCAGGGAGTGTGTGAACACACAGTTTGGCAGTGACCGGGCCAACAGTGCCGGAGATTAACCAAGGAAGTTCAGATAGAGTCAGATCAACTGGTAACAGACAGATGGACTCACGGACGGACAGGGGGCAAAGCTAATAGTCTCTCGGTCTCGGCCATCAACTGGATGGACAACTGAATTTCCCCCTTGGGATAATAAAGGTATCTATCTATCTATCATGCCTTTCAGCCTGGCGGAGACAATGAAATGTGTGTTTTTCACATGCAGGGGGCAGTAATGACATCAGAATAATGCAGGGAAATAAACATAGAAGAAGAAGAGTCACGATTCAGCAATGCCTTATGGGTAATACGTAGCACTTCCGGTATAAAAGCGCCATTTCGGGGCTAAAACAAGGGAACAACAGCATGCTGTTATCAAACAGATAACATTTATAGTGAAATAGTATTACCACTTTAAGCAGCGTTTTTGTCAGTATATTTATATTTTTTGAAACATGGGACGCAAAAAGAAGAAGCAGATGAAGCCGTGGTGCTGGTATCCTTTGGTGGAGAAATAACAGGCCGAAACGAGGAAGAAGTAGCTTAGCTACACGTTAGCATTTAGCTTCAGTGAAACGCTTGTTGTGTGTAAAGAGAAAGAGCAGATCTACAAGCTCACTACTTGCGGCGTGTTTACCTTCCCTGGACGCGCTGTGGGCTTGTAGATCTGCAGTTTTTTCGGACGGGCCGGAAAAAACCGTTCGCTTCCTCCAGTCATCATGGGCTAACTACTTAGCTTCTTAGCATCTTAGCTATTATGTACAGTATGTATATGCAGCCTCTAGCAGTGTCGTGGTTATCAAACGTTTTCTTGTAGAGGAGGACCCTCACATTGACGCTTATTAGCCCGCGGACCCCCGTTTGAAAGAGATGCCAGGGACCCCCTTAAGAGATTTTTGTTTACAGATCTAGCAGTGATTTTTTTTAACCATTTTAATTTTAATTTCAAGGACCCCCAGTGTTTGATAAGCATTTTAGGCTACGGACCCCATTTAATGGCATTTCTATCTTTGAGGCCCCAATTTATATTGTAAAATCAATGCCAATTTAACTCTGAGAATGTACAAATGGAGTCGTTAGTGTCCATAACGGGTTCATTTGGTTCCATTTGTACACTCAAAAGTTAACAGATCTAAGGGTCCATTTGTTTTCTAACTCATTTAGCTGGGGACTCCTGGAACTCCCTCAAGTATCCCTGGGGGTCCCTGGACCACACTTTGAGAAACACTGGCATATATAGTAGAACATTCAAAATGTGGGTTCATTCATTGGTCCGGCGTTGCGTTTGATTACCAATACCAAACCCAGCATCCTTATTCTGGGTGTACCATTAGTGAAACATTAACATGTTTAGCTGATCTACATCTATTGTAGTGTAAACAAACTGGCTAATTACAGAGACAACTCAGGTCAAAGTCTAGACGGTTCAAGTAGTGGGAATCCGTATTTTAGTATACCTATACCGTTTGAACGGTAAGATGGGTGTCATTGGTTGATTCCCAAAATTTGGGAACATGTGTCCCTATCTTTAATACGAGACTGTTGAAAACCCACCATCAAGGCCGTGATTGATCAATTGGATGATTTCCATTTCAGTTGCTGTGTCTGATCTGTTATGGCTGTTATTGTATACCTGAAGTAATGCTCTCTGTTGTAATTTGTTGACATATGTAACAAGTGTTTTGTCTCTCTGTTCCCCATGTGTGGACACAGTCCTTAACTCATGTCCTAAAGGTATTGTAATCGAGACTTTGACGATGAGAAGATTCTAATCCAACACCAGAAGGCCAAACACTTTAAATGCCACATTTGTCACAAGAAGTTGTACACAGGCCCAGGTTTGGCCATTCACTGCATGCAGGTGAGTGTCCCATCGTCTGCTCACCTAATGGGTTTCTGTGGTGCTCAAAGTTTTTGTTGAGGAACCCTAGAATTATATGTATTTGACCGTGGAACTTGTCTCAAAATATATATATTCAAAGTACTAAAAGTTCATAGCGTGGCGCTCGGTGCTGCGCAATGAGCTTGTATATCTGCTATTTTTGGAGCGGTGAAAGCGCTCCCAATAGACAGGTATGTCCGTGGGTATGTCCCTGGGTGGGTGGCTGGGTGGCTGGGTGGCTGGCCGTGTCCGTAGCCTGGCAATACCTTGAGTGGCCACACACAACACACTAGTTAAAGGAGGGGCGCTGTTTTGTGCAGGCCAGGCACACTCACCACTCACTCACAGGCACAGTTTACAGTTTAGGCATTTAGCAACACACACAGGGTATAGCTGCTCAGATTCACCGCTCAACTTCGAACCGAGGTTTGATTTTTTAATAGACACTTTTGAATAGCCAAAGTATAAAAAAAGAAAGGTTAAAGTGGTTATGTGACACAGATGCGTTCCTGGCCTTAATGGATCAATAAGGCTGTTGAAGCATACATGAAGCATAGGTGAGATCCAGTGTTACAATTCCCCCTCCTCTGTGTTTCAGGTACACAAAGAGACCATTGACGGTGTTCCAAATGCCATACCAGGAAGGGTGGACATAGAGCTGGAGATCTATGGCATGGAGGGTATTCCAGATAAAGATATGCAGGAGAGAAGACGGACGTTAGAACAGAAACAAGGTGATTACATCCTCATTTATATTCTGATCCATTACAATGTGGTGGTGTTTGCATGATGATCAGATTTTGTCGACAAGTGACACCATCATGTCGACTGATTAGAAAATTAGGCTTGGATGTTTTCACACACTGCGGTTTAGGATTTCAGGCTTTCAAGTGCATATGACAGTCGGTCAGTTTTTTTTGCACATGTAAATGCTCTAAAACTACTGCAGTATAGTCCATTGAATGTGGATGCTTAACTATTAACCATTTGAACCAAATATGATTTTCCTGTCACCATGGTACTGCAAAGGTGCTGTGAAGTGTGTTCTTTAAAGAACCGAGTGCAGAGCTGATCCTCAGATACCCAACTTGCGTTAAATTGATTAAACTGGCTGCCACCCAGGTCCATCAAAACCAATTTAGGCATTTGGCAGAGCGTCTTACAAGTGCAATATTGGAGTAAATGGCATTAACCCTAGTCGACAATCGACAACAACAATCAGTAGCCTCATAAGTAGAGTGCAAACTGAACCAAGTATTGGACTAAACATGCACTGAACTGTATACCATCTGGATTGTAAAAATACAAGCTGATTGTGCTCTTAATTATAGTGCCAATCCCGAGAAGACTCGTGAAAAATACTTGAGTATCACATGGTGCCAATCCCGAGTATTCTCGTGAAAAGTAATATATTACTGTAACGGCGGATACATTACCGAGAACAATGGCCGGAGGTCCGGAGACGAAATCCGTCGCTGATTTCGCATCATCACGGCTCCACGAGCACAAAATAGTCCCATCCATAACATTGAGGTGGACGGGGGATCTCATCTTTAATGTCCATTATCTCAAAACTACACTTTAGAAGCTAGGATGGAGGCAGATGCTCGCTTATGTTACACATGTATAAAAGCTCCCGGTCCGCCATTACACAACTCCACGTGGACAACGATCGGTTCCGGCGCAGGATGCGATGACGTCAGACCGGAAGTGTTTGCGCTGTGGACTTCTGGCCTTCAAAATAAGATAATGGGGGTGATGCCAACCTGAGACTGGCATCGTGGACTTTATAATCCGTTAATTTCATGGGCACTAAATGAGTTAATCAAATATATCGTCGTCGGGAGGAAACCTTGTATGTCCAAAACAATTTGTTTTGTATTTATCATTTAAAAAATGATTTAAGAAGTGAAAATAGCAAGCACACAAGTGAAAATAGCAAGCACACAATGCCTCGCATTGCAGGTGCTTGCAGATCTACCATTTTCACTAGTTTTGTGTGGCAGTCTTGAATGATGAAGCAGGGCTTCAGCGTACAAATTGAAACTTGGAGATGCGGGGTTCCTGCCCTACAGTGACGATATGTTTCGGTGTTTGTTTCCAGAGAGCCAGAAAAAGAAACAGCAGGACGATTCAGATGAGGATTCTGATGACGACGAGGCGGGTCCATCATTTCAACAGCCGGCCCCAGCCCAGCCTCAGGCAGCAGCGTATGCGGTTCCTATGGCCCAGCCTGGCATCCCTCCTGGGCCTGGAGCGCCCGTCATGCCTCCTGGAGCATATCAACATCAAGGCAAGGCTGTGGTTATAGGTGGAGTGGACTCTTTGAAGAGTTAACTCGGTCATAAACAACACTCAAACCCTTTACTTGTGTCCTGTTTTTTTTTGTCTGCACACGCCATAGCTATTGTCTTGCGTGTGGTAAGCTATGTAGTTTCTGTATTTTTACTATTGATTTGTTAATCGAGGCCATTTTTGTGTCTTTCGTTACAGGAATGCCTCCTATGATGCCGGGTGTTCCACCTGGCATGATGCATGGAATGCCCCCTAACATGCATGGAATGCCACCAGGGTAGGTATTTTCTCATTCCACTTACTCACAGTAAATGCCATTTAGCATGTGCTGTTGAAATGGCTATTTTTGTGTTTTATTTTATTTTATTGGACATTCAGGTGGTGCAGGGGGTCGAGTTCCTGCCCACCACCATGCAGACTAGGGGTTGAATCCTCCAGTGTTCTGACTTGGTTGGGTGTTCCAACTAGGGCTATCAATTATGTCTTCCAATAATAAGATTTTTTATTGCGACCATCAGGTCGCAAGTTACTATGAAAAGCTCCACCAGCTGTCCGTCACACTTTTGCCCCTACTCTATCTCTGGCACCGTTGGCCCTATCGATGCCAAACTTTGCACACACACTCCTTGGATGGCAAATCACAACCTCCACATGGCCCTCTTCTAGCGCCACCCTCAGGCAGATTTCTGGACACTGCTCCTACAGATAAAATCATGCAAAGCGGTACACAGTATCTCTAAAGTCATGTCATCAACATGGATCTGTTCCATTTCCCATATTCCTTCCTGATTGGCTACGATTGCCTTCTAAAGTTTGTGTATACAACGAGACGGGTGCTCTCTCTTACTGGTTATATTTCATTGAATCAATTTTCAACCTGTCTTATATATATCCTCACTAATGTTCATAATAAAATAGCACAATTTTTTTTTTCTATTCAGTCTGGGTCTCATAGGAGAGCTGTCAAATCCTTCCTACCGGTGACATCATCGTTTGACAAAAAAGATTTTAATCATACTTTTGAAAATAAATATTTCGACTTTTATTATCACAAGAACAATGGCTTCCACTTTAACATTGCAACTTTTTCAGGAATAGAAAGCCTGCAGTTTCTATCAGCTTGCATTTCCCATTGATGATGTCACCGGTAGAAGGATTTGACCCACCCACAGCTCTCCTATGAGACCCAAACTGAGTAGAAAAAAATTGTGATATTTTATCATGAACATTAGTGAGGACCTATTATATGAAGATAGGTTGAAAAGTGGTGGAGTGCCCCTTTAAGTGTTATTTTATACGTAGTCATTCAAAAGACCTCGATGTCACATTAGTTTGTTTTGATCATAATGTGTTAAAAGTATTATCTTAAGCCCTTTTTTATTTTTTTTAATTACTTATAGCATGAAGAGCAGAGTTCTCAAATTCTACAGGGCAGGGTGCCCGCTGGCCCCCTGGTCCAGGCGCATACCACTTAGGCTTGATTCCCAATAGCCATTTGATCTACAAGATCACAATGTGAATGCATCGCCATCTATCGTGTTGTGAACTTGAAGATCGTTACTTAAATGAGCCATAAATCAGTACGTCAGAGACAGACGATAGCCTGATTTGTACTTCGCTGCATCAATCAAATGGTGCATTCTCATTAATGTTTGGGTTTTATGTCTTCATAGAATGATGCAAATGGGAGGAATGATGCCTCCCATGATGCCAGGGATGCATGGAATGCCTCCAGGTAAGAATTGGTTGTATTCTGAAAGAGAGACTCTTCAGGTCATTCTGAATCTGAAAGACTTTATTATTCCACCAAGTCAAGATTATTGTGAAATGATCTGGTGTTGGAATTCAGTTATTCTAAAAACTACAATATTATCTTTGTGAAATGTTACAAATGTATCAATTAAATCTCTGTACCACTGAATGCAGTTGTAATTATGGCATTTAGTAGACACCCTTACCTAGAGTGACGTGCAAAGTATGCACATGCACCTATATACAGTAGCAGTATTTTAACTCATAAATAATTGTGCTCTTTAAAAATTAAGAGATTCCCTTTTTGCTTGCTTGTCAGGAATGCCACCCCACATGGCTCCCAGGCCAGGCATGCCCCACATGGCCCAGGCCCCTGTACCAGGAGGAATGCCCAGCCGATTGGCTGCACCGGCAGCCCAACCTGCCGTCAGCAAACCTCTATTCCCCAGTGCAGCACAGGTGGGTTGGAGAGACAGGACTTTCCTATAGCTTTTAGGCCTAGGCCAGACGGTGCTGGATATTTCATATATCCCGGTTTTCCAGATATCCACAAATATCTAGGTCCACACGACAAAGATATCTAGGTCTAAAATAATCTGAGTCCCCAGACCTCCACTAGGGGGACAAGCACACACAGTAAAGTCTTCAGAGATATATCCGTGTTCCATGACTACACGGATCCAGTGAATCGGATATTTTTCAATGTCTTCACTTATTTATCCGGTTTCAAAAATATCCAGCTCTGTGTAGCCGGCACCTTAGACAGTTGTGGAATCGGTTGATGGCAGTGTGTGGGGTGAACAATGGGTTGGAGGCATAACTTGGACTATACTCTGTGTGTGTGTGTGTGTGTGTGCGCCACTATGTAGGTGCTTTAGCTATGTAGTTTATGATTACCAAAGCATTTAGGTTAAGACTTTTTTTTGTCTTTTCTTTAACAGATTTCAAATCCTTTGGCAAATAGAGAACTGTTGGGCAGAGCATAAAGCCAGGAGGGGTGGAAGGCTCAATTAAACCGGGGAGCTTTGCATCTTGTAGTTACCTTGCCATGTTGTTACCCTAAATAGTGGTGATAACGTATCTTCAATAGTCGATGTGTAGATTTAAAAACTGCTGATCCCCATTTGCTTAACTTGAACTTTAAAACGCATCTCCAAGTCACACTGAACATTGTCAGTAGATTCTGACGTGTAAAATTTAAATGACAAAACACAGTTCATGGTTTGTTTTGTTTTCTGTCCATTTACACTTTTTCGTTGCAGATGTAATTTAAATATTTAAATCAACAGGAGTTTGCTCTTTGAAGTAGGGGTTAGTGATAGTATTGGTGACATCATCACCTTCATAAACAGTGCAGTGCAGCAATGTTTTCATAGTTTGTTTTTTTATTGCCTGATCTAATTTGAATGTCAGGAGTAATAGACATGAAGGAAAACAGAAAACAAATGATCAGATAAGGCAAGGTCAAACAACCTTTTAAATATTGAGGCTCTATCAGCCCTTTCACATACTGAGACAAAGATGGCAAATGCTTACTTTGCTATATTGCCATTGGAATTAATCTCTATTGAATATTTAATTCACTTAATCACTAGACTGTCAAAGTCAGTGGAAATGATAAAACCATCAATGAGCCTATTTAGGTGCCTGTTAATAGAACTTGTGAGTATTTTAGTATTCAAAAGACTTGACATCTCAATGATGCCTGCTTGCACTCTTTTATTTAGATCAGTACACGTGTGCATTTGTTATCAAGAGTTGAGTTGTCGTCAAGCTTGCCAACCATTGTGGATGTTGGGTTTGTATTCTCTTGCTTATTGCAGACTGATCCTTGACTTCCCCCTAAGTTTCATTTGTGGTTCCTCTTTTTCTAGTTTGTCATCTTCGGTCTAATAGTTTAATCCTTCTTATATATATTTTGTCATGAAAGGAGTATAATCATTTATCACACCCTCTAGGAGTGTCTAGGTCTGCCCTTGTATGCTAGAGACATACTGTGTAGATCAATGTAATGTCCTTTTCTTTCAAGCTGCAGATGGGCTCTTGTGTTCCCAGTAGCACAGTAGCCGATTCCCCTCCACCTGCTCACGTACAGTGTGCCTCCTCCTCCTCCCAGCCTCTGTTCCCTAACACAACACAAGTACGCTGACACAAAGCAGTTTGCTCAAGGCTGTGGCGGCAGCATGTACATTTATTACATGTTGACTGGCTGTAAATGCTTTTCCATAAAGAGACCAAGTGTCTGTAGGGAGTTAATGTACATGTAATAAGTCTGGAATTATTTGGGTAACCCATGCCCCGCTTTCTTTTTCATGATGGGCTGTTTTTTCTTTTTTATTATTGTTCTTCCCACCCAGGCATGTGTTGCATCATCCACCCCTGCCTTGCCTAACCAGCATGGATTTTGCAATTTGCCCACATGTTTGGAAATTACTTATTTTGCGGCAGTGTCCACGCTGTTTATGAATGGTTGCTGCTCCGATATGTGTAATTGTTGCCATTTCCATGTGTTTGTTTGAACACAATTGGATCATGCATTTGTCAATATTTCCTAATGGGGTAATGAGGACTACATGGCATCCGTATAATCATGTAGGGTACTTCCCTCTGAGTGTTTTTAAGCTGTTGTATGGATGAACAACATTGAATGCATTTGAAATATGTAAATATGTTTCCTCTGAATGATTGTATGCTGTTGTATGGATGACCATTAAGCTGAAAATGAGAACAGGAATTTGAAGTTTGAAAAAGTGTAAGAAAATCTGAAATACTGTTTCAGAAGCAGGTTACGGTCGACAATAAATTCTTAAGATTAATTTATTCCTGCTTGTGGCACGCGATGATAGCTGTATTTCTGTGTTTGCTTTGAATTTCCTGCTTTGACAATAACGGAGAATGTTGAAAGACCTATCAGTTTGTTTCCTTATCTGTCCGTCTCTTTGCACAGGCCCAGCAGGGCGCACCAGGAACGGCGGTTTCAATCACCACGGCCGCCTCCTCCGACCCTCCCAAAGCAACATTCCCTGCCTACACTCAACCCTCTGCCTCCTCTTCCTCCTCCTCTTCCTCTAACCCCTCTAACAGCACTGTGGCTAAGCCCCCAGCCACAGTGGCCAGTAAGCCTGCCACCCTCACCACCACGAGTGCAACTAGTAAGTTGATCCACCCTGATGAGGATATCTCTCTGGTAAGTTGCTTGAGCTTTGCGTTTTGCACTTTTCACAGTAAGTAATGTCTGCTGTACGTATTCTGTCGTGATGTAGCCAAGTTCGGTTTAAAAAACTAAAGATAATGTTCATGATCACTCTAGTAACACATTAATTATTCATTGCTAGTTCAGTGAAATTCCAAATGGAGCAGGTTTTTGCTTTCTATTATTCAAAGACATTGAAAGGCATCTCATAATGTAATGGTATCTTCTCTTCTGCCACTGGTAAAAAAAAAAAAAGATGGTTCAATTCAGATTACCTGGTGCACTTGATGGACACAGTTTGACCCTTATCATTATCACCGTCTCAAGGTTCAGTGCTTCTGTGTAATCTACTATATGCTGTATTGAGTGTTTGCCCTTGCTCAGAGAGGGGGTGTCACACTGCTTTCTCTAGTCTGAAGGCGTGTCCTGTGTGTTGTGCCCTGCCAACAGGAGGAGAGAAGAGCTACGCTCCCTCGTTACCAGCGTCTCATTCCAAGGGCGGGGCAAGCCCACGTGGCTGCTCCGCCCGTGGCAGCTGTCGGAGGCATGATGCCCCAACAGCAAGGCATGTCGCAACAGCAACCTGGCATGAGGCATCCCATGCACGGTGAGAGCTCCAATTTCATCACAAGCTATCCATTAGGGCTGGGCGACATGACAAAAATCAATATCTCCATTATTTCAATCCTTTGCCTCGATTAATGAGTTAAAAAAATATAATTATATATCGTAATCATGTAGATGGTCTATTTCCACAATTTCTTCTTTTGAATGCAGCAATTTGGCCCATTATATAAAATCTATTGGTACTATGTCTATTTAAGTGAATAACCAAGAAGCAAGTTTCTGATCTTATACATTAACACAAGATTACGGTTCTAAATTTCGGTTTTGATACATTTTCCGTTAATTGCCCAGTCTTATCCATTCTCACAGTTTTGAAGCCTTCATTGGCACGAATGTTACTTTACTGTGCCCAAGATGTGTTTTCACATTTTCGGCACTAGATGGCGTTCTCGTTTATTTTTATTTTTATAGAGGGCTCCTAAAACCCCCCTCTAATGTTACTTAAAGAGTCATCTGCTCATAGCATGCTGTACTGTGTTGCGCCGATCTTTATAGCGGATTGCTTGGACTCTCAGATTTTATTTTCTCCACATAACTAAAAGTTGGGTGCGCAACACCCAACAGAATATTTCTTACAGTTTCTTTTTTTATTTTCCAAAGGTAGGGGCAAAAACAACCATTTTTGGGCAGTGTTAACTGTTTAATCCTGTGAACACTTACCATCCTACCTTTCTCTCCTCAGGTCAGTATGGTGCTCCTCCCCAGGCCATGCAGGGCTACATGCCCGGAGGGATGCCTCCATATGGGCAGGGCCCCCCGATGGTGCCCTACCAGGGAGGTCCTCCCATGGGCATGAGGCCTCCGGTTATGTCTCCGGCTGGACGGTATTGAAGCGGCAAACAGAGAGCCACCTCACTAGGTTTGGAGGTTAACACCTTTCTCTCTCATCCTGTGCTTTTATTCAAACCTAGCCACAAAGCAATGAGCTGTAAGACCAGTGGCGGTGAAGACAGAAATGCTTATATTCCAACACACGGACAGTTAATGGAAATATTACAAATCCCAAACAACTTGATGACAACTTCTGTTATTCTGATTGGAAACCGTACAGATACATCCCCCCCCCCCTTTCTGTTCCACTCAGGTTCATAGAAGTGAAGTGTTTAAAATGATTATGTTTCTGAAGCTGCTGGAGTTGCATGAACGTACCAACTCTTTACGAAGGCAAGTTTCTTTTTGTAAACATCATGTTTTTATTTTATTTTCCTGGTAGATAATGATTGAGGCCCTCACAGCACACTTAGGTGCTGTTGGACTTGCGTCCCCAACCATGGTTGGTGAGGGTCTCAGTAGCAAAAAAGTGATTCCAAGTACTTTAGTGTTTGACTTCACAACTTAGCAGTCTATAGCTTTATTTTTCATTTCAGGTTTATTCTTGATGGTATGCCATGGTCCAAGGGTAACTGTATGCATCCTTTGTATTGTTTTAAGAATCTATGTTGTAATAAAAACATCTTGAAATCCACTGCTGGTACTTTGTCCTGACTTAGCTGGAGGCGAGTCATTGTAAAAGTTTGAACTAGTCAGGACTAAGTATTTGGTTACGGTCAATCTACAAAGACTGTTATACTGTATGTATGCCTCATTTGTGCTGGTTTTTAACCTGAATAGGTGTGAAAATTGGACTGAACTTAACTTACTCGAAACTAACTAAAACTACCGTATACAAATATAGTTTTAAATCATTCTCAGTAAAGTGGATGGCGGTGTTTACACCAACTGTCAAAATGTTGGTGTTATCGTGCACAGTGGGAATGGCGCTTTACGCTCTGGAGAAATGTGATTTGTGTAAAATGTTTCCAACAGATTAAAATCTGGGAAGTGTCCCTTTAATTGGCTGTATTTACGAGAGCCCTCAGAATAATTCAGCAATTAACACTGCCTTTTTGACACTATTTCGATCTGAGCTGAGGTTGCATTCGGTCAAAACCACGTAGGGTGTCAAAGTCGATGGAAGTAATGACACCCACACAGAGGGCACACGACTAGAACACTAGCTTGCTTCATAAATGTGTACTTTTTCCACAATTGTCTGAAACTGGAAACCCATACAAATTAAATCTATGTACTTTAACAAAACACTTAGATCTAGTTCTTATCTCCACCAGGCCAAAGGCAAGGGCGAGGATTGTATTTGCCTCCATATTCAGGTCTAATCTTCAAATGGACTGATAAAGGCCCACATTTCACAGGGGGAAAAAGTCTCAGTGTCATTAGGGTGGGCCCACATTACCTGTCTTGACAGCCAATCTACAAGGGCTAATGTGAATCTGAAGTTGGCTGTGAAATTACTTTCATGAATCAGCAGGGATATCGGATTTGACCAGAACGGCATGCATTATGGCATACAAACACAATTGTGTTTGGTGGTTTGTATAATAGCTGGCTGTTGTATGTGTTAAGGGACCATAAATGGAAACGAGCTTCAGATTTATGTTCAACCCATTTGGCGCTTTAATTGGTGATGCTGTGTTTATTTGATGGCAATAAAGTATTTTTTATTCTACAGGAAAGTTAGGGAGACTGATGCTATGTCTGAGTTGTGAAACTGATGGCGGGTCGGTCCCAGGGAAAGGGGGACACCTGCTGGTGGACATTGATAAAACTTTATTCATGATCAGATAATCCAGTGGTTCATCACAGTGAAGTGACAATTGAAGGACCTTTAAAGGAGTAGTTCACCCCCAAAATTACTTTTTCTATTGATTACTCACGCCATGGAGTTCAATAAAAAAAAATCATTCCCAAGACAAAATTATAGTAAATTTACCCCCATTGATTCTGAATGGGAACCCAAATGCATGGCCCTGGATGGGGACCCAAATGCATTTTGGTCATAATCACTGGGATTAAATTTACTTGACCCTTGACCCTAAATTTACCCCCATTGATTATGACCCACATGCTATTGGGCCCCCATCCAGAATGAATAGGGGTAACTTTACTATAATCATTGTTTGTCTTACGAATGGGACGAATACAAAAAAGTATTATTGAACTCAAGTCTCAATGGGGTGATTAATCAATAGAAAAGTTATTTTGGGGGTGAACTACTCCGAAGACCTTTTTAATAAAGACTTTAGCCAACTGCATCAAAAGTTATGAACAGACTATAACATTGGCCAAATTGTCAATCAAGAAAGAGGCAAAATGTTTGAAAATAGTCTATTTGCTTTTTTCACAATTATCTATGGAACGGAGTGAAATGAAATGGAATACGGGCTGTCAACCCTCCTGGATCCTGCAGGAGTCCTGGATTTCGACCTCATCTCCTGGCAGGCTCCTGGATTGTCATTTCTTCTGGATTTCTCCTGGATTTGGTATCAAATTCCCAAAACTCAGAACACAGGAACTTAACATCTGTTTTTTCTTTTTTTTACATGTTAAAAAGGAAACGGTAAGGTGGAATCTTTCAATTGTGAATCAGGTTTAGGTTAAAGTATGAAGGAACAGCGAGGTGCCAAAGTTTTCAGATGTGTTTTAAAAGTTACATTCCTCAAAAACTACAAAACATTTCATAGTAAAAATGTTCAAGTCTCCACAGTAAGCTAAATTATTATTCTACGTGAAATTGTTACATTACATTACATTTCTGAACTTTTAAAGGAGTAGCCTGTTTATTATCTTGAGACTTGACTTCATGTATGTTTGATTGAATAGGTCCTATTCAATCAAACAAGTAAGCCTATTCAATAGGCCTACTTTATTAGAAGTTCACATTGGAAAATCACAGGACAGTTCAGATTGAAAGGTCTACTTAAATAGGATAAACAATGGCTTGTTTACATTGGGGTCCTCTTGTACTTAATTCTTGAAGAAAAATTGCTTTTTTGGTGGGATTTGATCACAGTATATTGGCATAACAGCCAAGCACTTCTACCACGTGAACTACCATGGACGGATTCATTTGAAGTCCAGATGAAACGGACATTTCAGGGTCGAGTTCACGTAAAATATAAGTATATGTAAGAAAGAAGACTTCTTTATGCAAACTTCTAATAAAGTATTCAATCAATCAAACCAATCAGGGCTGTGCAGAGCGATTTGGAGGGCCCAGGCAAACCCCAGTTTGAGGCCCCTGGGTCAGGAGGACATGCAGGTTGTGGGCCAATTTCTTGGGGTCGCGAATAAATGCTCCCTTGTTTTGTTAACTATATTTTAGCTTTTAATTATTTGAAAAGATTTTCAAAAAATGAGGTAAGAAAAAATAAAGTTTAATAGCCTAAACTCTAGCACTTTTTCAAAAGAATTCCAGAGAAAGTAAGAGGGGGAGAAAATATGGGTTGGGTGTCTTGCTCAGGGACACTGCATTAAATTACTAACTTGGCCTGGAATCGTACTTATGTCGTCCAGGGTTTTGGTTCCCCAGGCAGGAAGACAAACCACTCGGGTGGACACAATGTTTACCACATTTCTGACATATAGCCTACTATATTGATTGGTTGAATACATTATTAGTCAGAAATGTATAAAGCATGAGTTTCAACTTTGAAAAACCTCTTTCACCTGAAGCTACTGTCACAGGACAGGTAGAGTAATAAGAATAAGAATAATGAGTTAAACATTACATTACATGACCATATTAACAGCCTTTTGTTAAGGGCCTTTTTACTATTAATATATGAGGTTATCGAGAGCTTGAGTTTGAAGGCTCACAGTGTCACCTCAGGGCGACATGCGACCGAGGTTACAATTCTTGGCCATCTGGCCAGTGATGTATATCGGACCAGTTAGTTACCCATATATGGAGACCCCTGCATGATAGTCAACAATGTTATGTCAAAACATGCCCATATGGGCATTACCAAATATGGGCATTCCCAGATATGTCCTTAATATTGATGACATCGGGACAAGGATCTCCATAGTTTGGCGGTTCGATTTCTTGGCCATCTGGCTGATATATATCATGACATCAGGGATCTTCATATATGGGCATAAAAGGGATTCTGGGGAATACCCATGTATGGACCTTTAAATAATATGTCACCTGTGATATCACCTGTGATGCCACAGTGACAAGGGAAACAACCCATAGACTGTAAAAATGTGTATTGACCGACTGACACTGAGACAAGCTGCGACATTTCTCATGGTATACTGTGACCTTTGGTCGCAATAACAGCATAAATTGCTTGTACCATATCTTACATTATGTTATAGGATATTAATGTGAAAAATTCACTGACTCCAGAATTTTAGTTTTATATTTAATAAAAAGAAAATACAAGGCAAAAATACATTTTAAAATGATATACAAAATACAATATACAGTATATACAGTATATAAAAAATTATAAGCAATTTACAGATTCACATGAGGCTTAAGTTTTATATTTAATAAATACAATAGGCTATATATATACATCTATTATTAAAATTGATAAACAAATTGACTGATTCACATGACAATGTGAACGTTGTTGGCACCTCAATGTTAAATTGGCAATTCTTTGCAAAATGTAAAAATATAAAGAATTTGGAAAAGGCCGTCTTGATCCTCATCAGAGTGACCCCCAACCGGAGGCTTGGATACTGTGATGGCAGGCTCAGGAGTATATGCTCTGGAGGCTCAAAGATCCCCAGCTGAATGAGGTCCGGAGGACGCTTACGTCACACTGGGGCCTCAGCAGGTTTTCTTCAGATGCACTGAAGTACTTTGAGTCTACAGAGATGAGTGGGACAGTACAGTATAGGACGACAATAGGCATGCAACAGTTGATTGAATGGTAACCGTAAAGTTAGCACCTAATTGTTGTTGTGGGCACCTCAATGTTAAATTGGCAATTCTTTGCAAAATGTAAAAACATAAAGAATTTGGAAAATGGTCTGAAGTAATGTAAAGTATACATGATTTGAACATCCATGGTACATCAAGACCTAAATATACCCTTCAACTACTTGTTTATGCCCCTAGTGACTGGCTGATCACAGGTTTTGTAGCATTGCAAGTGTATAATAAGTATATTAGGCCTGTTCAGATCATGTTTACTTTACATTACTTTTTTTCCCAAATTCTTTGTTTTTACATTTTGCAAATGTGAGCCCACAACAACATTTAGGTGCTAACCTTTACGGTTACCGTTCAATCAACTGTTGCATGCCTATTGTCGTCTTATACTGTACTGTCCCACTCATCTCTGTAGACTCAAAGTACTTCAGTGCATCTGAAGAGAACCTGCTGAGGCCCCAGTGTGACGTAAGCGTCCTCCGGACGTCATTCAGTTGGGGATCCTTGAGCCTCCAGAGCAACTATACTCCTGAGCCTGCCATCATAGTATCCAAGCCTCCGGTTGGGGGTCAGCCTTCCCAGAAAGCTGTGCTGTGCGCGTGCCTCCAATGCAACACGCCTGGAGAATGAGCACACCCAGAACGGTCCCACTCTGATGGACCCGTTTTGACCATCTGTTTGCCTATGTCCATTATGCCCATATATGGAGATATCTGTATGTGTATGTCTGCATCCATTTTATGCCCATATTGAAGAAGGATTTGAACCCACAACCTCTTGCTTAGTTACACAGTGTCTTAACTCAGGGAGTCACCATGCTCTCTGTTTGAACAAACTCACAACCTCTGGCTCACATAGACAGTGCCTTAGTTATTGCAGAGAACCACCAAGGTCTCAGAATTTACCCTGGGTTTTCCATCTCTTCCAAGTGTTCTTCTGGGTGTTATTCTCCAAAATATGCTGCAGAGGGAAGAGCAGGATGACCTTGGGCTGGATTTGAACCCAGGAACTCTGGCTCACATTTGGCACTCAGGGACAGGGAGCCACCATGAAGCTCTCTGAAGTTTCTCTTCTGTTGTAATTTGTTCTTCCGGTTGTCACTCTTCAAAAGGGGCCTTGGGATCATGTACAGATCGGCGTCTTAACTGTGTTTTCTGTTCCATGACTGTAAGTGTTTTTTAGTGTTAACATGAATGTTAGTGAGATAAAACAGCAGGGAAACCATTGAACACAGAGGGTGGTAGCTCACTATGTTAACACATTGTTCTTGTGATCCAGAGGTTGTGCGTTTGAATCCCACTTAGAGAGAGAAAACTCACACGACTGACACGAGAGAGTTTAATTGCAGAATTTATTAGAAGGTTGCATAGGAAAAAGACTGTTTCATGACAGTACAAATCACTGTAAAAGGTCAACTAAAAGGATATCTTATTACACAGGAACAACTTTATTTAGGCTATATCTCATATAACATTGAACGACAGACGGAGAGAACACGACAGTAGCTGACTTCTTTCAAGCCTATCTATTGAACCAATCATCATAATCATCTTTTTTTTTTCAGCTGTTTCGCCTTGATGGGAATCACTTTTTTCCAGGTGTTTCGCCTTGATTTTGGGACTCACTGACTTTCTGGGGGATTTTTTGGATTTTGGGACTCACTTTTCTCCGGGTGTTTCGCCTTGATGGGACGCACTTTTCTCCGGGTGTTTCGCCTTGATGGGACGCACTTTTCTCCGGGTGTTTCGCCTTGATGGGACTCACTTTTCTCCGGGTGTTTCGCCTTGATGGGACTTACTTTTTTCCAGGTGTTTCGCCTTGATTTTGGGACTGCTGATTTGAAAATGGAATCTATGTGCTGTGAGTGTGATAAATAGACTACTACACCATTCAGTCACACATCTCTTTGTAATGTTGAAGTGTTCTTTAGTAGCCTATGTTAGCTCTTAGTTGGTTATTGTGAAATAATGGCATGTCTATTTGCAAAATAATAAGGCATTCACCTGGATGGTGTCATTCCAATTACTAGTTTAACTTCTATTTGTACACATGAATACAAAGAGCTCATACTTTCTTTCATAAAAAATGGTTTAATGTACTCCAGTATGTACATATCAAATCTACAAAATATGCACGTTAAAATAATGTCAGTCATTTACACGTCACTTAGTTTTGTATCATAGCCCTTAGTATATACAATCCCAGATCATGTCAAACCAATAATATTAAATAAGATACACACAGGATGTACAGTAGTTAACATAACATTATGCAGACCATTTGAACACTTTACAGAAGATACCAATATCACCAAGTAAAACTAAACAAAAACGTTCAAATACCCATCTGTAATTAATTTATAACATTATCTTTTTTTTTTGTCCACGGCTGTTTCACTCGTAACAGTTAAAGATACAGTACAGTCTGAGACTTGCTGCTCAGGGTTGGGGAACTTGGGGTCCATTCTCTAACAATTTAATTTGTACACCATTATTTCACTGTCATACTTACACATGTACAAACCTTTTTATGCGTTTTAATTTTATAGCAATGTTTTCAGTTGTTAAAGGTAGGGGAAGTGATATGTTTTTGTTAAAACAAATGAGTTTTGTTTTCTTTTGCTAAAAGATTAAAGCACTATATTCTGATAGTAATTGCTACAGTGTTTATTCAGAAACAGGGGTCCCACCATCTCTACCCATTAAGACCTGAGGCCAATTCTACTAAGGTCTTCAGTTTTCTGAAGAAAAAAAAAACGTATGTTTGCGTTGCAATTATCAGTGGTGCTCAAACCTTTTCATGTCAAGGACCCCCAGAATACCCCACAACCCCCTTCTCAAAATATTTTGTTCCAGGGACCCCCAGAAGCAAAGATTTGAGTGAAAGACTTTCACTTAAAAAATAAGTATATATTAAAAAATCAAACCTCGGTTCGAAGTGGAGCGGTGAATCTGTGTGTGTGTGTGTGTGTGTGTGTGTGTGTGTGTGTGTGTGTGTGTGTGTGTGTGTTTGTGCCTGCACAACAGCGCCCCTCCTTTAACTTGTGTGGCCACTCAAGGTATTGCCAGGCTACAGACATACCCAGCCAGCCAGCCAGCCAGCCAGCCACATAGCCAGCCAGCCACAGACATACCTGTCTATTGGGAGCGCTTTCACCGCTCCAAAAAAAGAATGAATAGCAGATCTACAAGATTGCAACACGGCACAAAGTGACACGCTGTGAGCTTGTATATCTGATATCTTTGAATAGCAAAAGTATAAAATAATGGTTAAAGCAGTTACACAATGCTTTTTGGGTTAATAAAGAGAAATCATTCAGGAGTATCACTCCCAATTTCACTTGTTCATCCTGCATCCTGTGAGAGTTCTCTCTCCTGATTTGATCTAATAGGTACTATCCATTTTAAAAATGCCGTTTCAGTTTACAAAAGAGCTGGAGAGACAGGGAGACCACTCTATTGCAATGAATGATTATTATCACAATATAGAGCTATTTAACACTTATTTTAACAAAGGAAAATCACTGTCTCTACCTTTATTTTTGTCTTTTAGTAAAATCAAATTCCTGAACCATGTTTTTAACTACATAAATACTTGGTCCATCTGTTTCATTAAGTGACAGTTTCCGATCAAAAATTCAAATTGTGTTTCCTTCATCGACACATGAGGACATGACTAATTATCGTTTATCATTGCATATCAGTGCAGGAGAGTGATGACAAAAAAAGACAATTTGATATATTCATTAAATAGTTGACGCTGAACATCTTTCTAATCACCTCAAACAATACGCTTTACAAACAACATGTTAGAAAGTTAGGCTCAGTTTTGCTAACACTTTAGCAGTATTTGTCAAGCTTTGTGCTTCATCTCCTATGCTAGTAGTGCTTGTAGCAACCATTTGGCAACATTTGGAAAATAAGAATGGCACTTCTAAAATGTGTACATAATCTGTACATAATTAATTAGTGTCATACTCAACACACAAAAAGGACAAATGCAAGTTTGAGGTTAAAATAGTGCTCAGCTCATTTCTCGGCGTTACCACACGCGCTGTAAGCAACACTGAATAATAACCCAAATCTACCTTCACAATCCCAACATAAAGGTAAAACAGTGAAGTTTATTTGCAAATTCTCTATACCTGACAGGTATAGAAACATTATGTTTAGCATTCCTACAGTGTGTCTGCTTATGGTATACTTTTTATAGACAGAGGACCATCCCAATAGACTGTATGCAGTAACCTTATGCTCACACACAATATCCACTCAGAACAAAGCCAGGACTACCAGACTTTCAAACTCAATCTGAAGACTGCAAAAGTTTCACAAGGTTGTACTGCTTTTTGACCACACAGAGGCAACCCGGTTATGCAGAAAAAAACTTTGACCCGGCTGACGTCTCGATGAATAGGCACTGTTGGGTTCGAGATGAGGGTTTGAAGCTGTGTGCAGAACTCTTCTGGTTTCGTTTGATAGGAGGCCCCTTACCGACCAACCACAAGCTTTTCAGGTCACAACCCCATTGGCCAGTACATTTTTAGAATGAACACCAGCCTAGCGCAAGAGATGAAGTGAGGGAGCACAGAACAGGCTACGATTGTGTGGCGTGTGGGCGGCAGTAACCAGTTGTCCATCCAGAGACATGAGAGCAGGGTGCCAGGTAGGTGCCCCTGTCGCGTAGGAGCCGGCTGGCTGTCAGATGACCTCCACGGACGGAGACAGAGGGTGAGTCTGCGTCCAGAGAGGGTCTCACGGCGCCGGAGGCAGTCGCACGTCGAGCAGGCTGTAGGCGAAGATGTTCCAGAAGACGGCGCAGAGCACAAAGAGGGTGTACACGCAGAAGAAGATCCAGAACAGCGACTGCTCCTGCAGCCGCTGCTCGTAGTTCTGCAGGACCACCACGCCGAGGGTCAGGCCCACCGCCACCCCGCCCAGGTGGGCCACGAAGCTGGGGTTGGGGCACGGCGGGAAGGCCGGTGGGTAGAACCGCAGCCACACCGCCCGTCCAAACTCCACGCTCACTGCGAACAGGAGAACGGACAAGTGAAAATTTACTGTTTTCATAGTGTTAAGTCAGTCGCGGATACTGAACAATCTGCAACCGCTGACAAGGAATGCATCAAATCTCTGCAAGAGGGCAGTGTAAAAGGCAGTAGCATTTAGTAATAAACCATTCATCCCATGACAACACCAAGTTAGTCTTCTACATCATGTCCAGTCCTCTTAAATACCAGTAGTTCCAGGTACTTACTGACCCGATTTAGCTTTCACCAGCATCTCCATCAATATAGCTTCTAATCACGACAAGGACAAGGAGGACAATGATGACTATAATTGCTGCCAGTGACAGTTCTGTGTTGACAGCCCTTCTATTTCTATTCCTAAACTCTGATTCAAATTCAGCTCATAAAAGTTCCTGGCTCAAAGCCATAGCACCCCGTTGCAATCTGGGTCAAGAGCAAATACATTTTGGCTTGAGGCCCGTGGTGCATGAGACTGAGCCTGTGACCCTGTGGACAAATGTTCTGCTTCACAGTCAAGTAGGGACACAACACCAGGAGGGGGGCGAAAAGAGGAGAAGCAGGAAGGTTGGCACCAAGCATTACACCTCATTTATACTAACTAGACACAGCATGTAAACAGCATGGGAGTTCCACCTGCAGTGTAAAGTCATTCTCTCACACTAACCTCTTAAAAGCCACTTTTTAAACTTTCATTGCATTTCTGCATCTTCACTGTGGCATGAAACTATTCTTGAACCGTGAACTGACTGAACCCGGAACATTGCAGTCATACAATCAACGTCTTAAACCGGTTGAACTACCAGGGTCCAGGGTACCCCTAAAGTTAATATCATTATACATTCTTAAATTCTTCATTACCCACTTAGAACGGGTACACATTATTGTGTATTATTATTTTATGCTTTGACTATTGAAAAATAGCAGATATACAAGCTCACAGCGCGGCACCGAGTGCCGCGCTGCGAGCTTGTAGATCTGCTATTTTTGAAAAATTGTGAAAAATTAGAATTTTGACCCGATTCTATAAGTGTCTTTTGAATCCTTCTAAAGTTTTTGGAAAAACCTATGTTTCTATGTCAGCAATCTGGCCAGCCATCGTCAAAGAAAAGGTTACAAACGTAAAAATACATATATTCAAAGATTTGCACACATTTTCACAACTTTTTCCAAAAATAGAAGATCTACAAGCTCGCAGCGCGGCACTCGGTGCCGCGCTGTGAGCTTGTATATCTAAAGCATTCAATAATTCTAGGCCTAAATGGGTTAATAATAAATCAGTGACTTACTGCAAACCAGAGCCATGGCCATCCGGAACAACTTGAACTGGCATTTCATCCCTGACCAGTTCTGAGGCCAGAGAGAGAGAGAGAGGGGAGAGGAGGAATGAAAGGATGGGACGAGATAAGAGAGGTCAAGGAGAAGAAAAAAAAAATGAATACAGAGAAAACATTCAGGTAAAGCATAGCCATCTGGTCAAAGAATCTTCACCCGATGCACTTTGACCTCCTCTCTATTTTCGCTGCGGCAGATAATCGAGAGAAATCCCTCAAATTTTGACATTGAGTGTCATGGAGGACATGACTGTATAAGTATTTCATAGAGGTCCATCTTGTGTGTGTGTGTGTGTGTGTGTGTGTGTGTGTGTGTTTTATATTTCAGTAAGTCAATCAAGTCCTCACCTCTGCCACGCACGCATGCACACACACACACACACGCACGCATTTATGCGCACACGCACGCACACACATACACACACACACACACACACACACACACACACACACACACACACACACACACACACACACTCATTTGGATGTAGAAAACGTGACAGTAAGGAATGTGTGGAATGCGTGGATCGACCAGCACCTGCTGGGCCCCAGGATGATCTGCCTTGATGTGCCAGTGCTCTCTGCAGACACAGACAGCAGCACTGAGTGATCTGATAGTCATCTACACACACACACACACACACACACACACACACACACACACACACACACACACACACACACACACAAACTTACCATGACAACGTTAGCCAGATGTGCCGAGACTAGGGCATAGACCCCTCCAGAGGATCCCACCACTGGAGCAGTCATATCAGTGACAGACACAGCCAATGAGCCTGTGGAACAAGTCAAACATCACCGTCAATGACCATGTTCACGGCTTGATCTAAATACTGGGCTTCATCTCCATTTTCAGGAGTATACTTGAGTCTGACTTGACTTGAAATATATACACCAGTACTTCTCAACATTTTGAATTTCTTGGACCCCCAGAATGATATCATTTTTAAATCTCTGAGATCCCAGTCTCAAAATCCAGAGTTACTGAGAGTGTTCAAATGGAACCAAATGGACTCTTAAGCATCCATTAGGTTCCATGTGTACACTGTCAGAGTTACAGACCTGTAAGGGTCTCCGCTCCCATGATGCCCCAGAACAAATCTCACAAGCATGACACATACTTTACTTTGAGCTAACGAACCCCCAATAGGGCCTAAATATACAGCTATTAAATAAACCTAATAGTAGACTTATAGACGTCACATGAACATGCTGTGACAACATTCAGCCACTAGATGGTGCACTTTTACAACACCTGTTGTGCAAGGTTCACTATTTCCCTGTCACCCTCTGCAAGGAAGCAAAGGCAGCAATCATGTAGCTTCAAATATTGCAATAACCTATTTAGGGTAAAAACTACTGTACCAAACGAAAACATATAGATAATGGTGTTTTGCTATACCAACACAATTATTAAAATGGTAAAGGACCGCTTAGTTGTTACACAGTTAACTCCTCAGTGTTAATCCTAACACTGAAAGTGTTCAAATGGAGACAGGATTTTACATTTTACAATCATTTCGTTTCAAAGGACTAATTCATGTTACATTTGGACAAACAATGTGTGATTAAAACATATGTACAGTAATGTGAATGGATAGCAATTGTGTCTTCTTTGTGCATTTGTTTTACCTGTACAGGGTGTTATAAATAGAGGCAAACTGTAATGTTAAGTAAAGTAAATGCATCTTATTCATATAAAGTAAACAGCAGCAAATACGTTATGGTACTTTTCAACTCCATGGTACCAATTCAACCCCCCAAAAACAAAATACAAACAGTGCAATCGGACATTGAATAGAAGGAACACAAGGTCATTCAGAGACAGAACATTGGTTTTCAATAGTGTCTGTGCATGTGCGGCTGAAAGAGAAACACAGACAGAGCAGTGCTTAGTGTGTGTATTGACTCAAACAGACACAGTCTCAACAGTGCTCTCTCCCATTCGTCCCCATCTCTTTCTCTTTGTGACACGCTTTCACTCTCCTGACTTTAGCACTTACATTACTGATACACTTACTAATAAAGCAGGGGTCTTCAACAGGGGGTCCGGAGAGTTACTACAGGGGGAGAGGGGATACTTTTTTTTTTTTTTACATGAACCCTAGCATTCATATTCTGAGGGAGATATTAGCCGGTAATAGCAGTTCTACAAGCAAGTAGATTTTCAACTAAGGTTAGATGTAGAGGGGAAAAAATAGCAGACCAAGTACAGAGCCAAAGGTCAATTTTACTAAGTATCGAGGGTTTAAGTGGTTAAATGTATGAAAATGTATTTGTGGATTAATGTTACTAACATGAATCCAACATAATTAGATAATGTGTACTGTAAACAAATAAACAAAACAATTACACAACACTAATAAAAGTGCTGTCAAACAAGTCTATGAAATCTATGAAAATGATTCATCTGCAACACAATTTTATACAATACGTAATGGGTGGTCCCTGCTTCATCTCTCTCTCTCTTTCTCTCTCAGCTATGGGGTCCTTGGGCGAAGACCCCGGCACTTAAGTATTTGACAGACAGAAGACAGAACTGACCTTAACACTGAGCTGTCTACTGATGCCAACTATCATATGTGACAGACAGAACCGATTCTAACACTGAGCTGTCTATCCTGTCTAGATTACTCAATCTGTCTAGCCATCGTCACGAAAAGGGACTGCCCACTTGTCCCTTTTCTGTGATGGCGTAGCCATCATTGACTCTTGTCTCGAGAGATTACTGAATACTAGCCTCGGAAACCCAGACTTTCTACAGTATGTGACATAGACACACAGTTGCTTACTCAGCACACAGAGGGACACATGGATGGGGCTGTTGATAAATGCCCTCCCACTCACTGCATAGACATACTATATTGTATAGTGGACACACATACAGTACACACATACATGGGCACACTCGTTCTCTCCTTCCATTAGTCTCTCATTCACTTTCACTATGATTCACTTTCTTTTAAGCGTTTACTCACATGCACACACAACCAGATAGAACAGACTGTCGCTTTCAAACCATTTCCATGGTGCCCTCGTCTTTATGGCCTAATTCTGTCAAGGATTTCACACAAAAAAGCTTCATCTCTATTTTAGCAATTTCTTTTGCCACTTCACAATAAAGCAAAGACAGTAAACACTTCCCTGAAACAAGGTTATTGAAAGGGGAGAATAGGCCGCGATGAGATAAGAAATGGAAAATGTACAAACATAGAGAGAACATTAAACCACAGCACATCTACTAAGCGTACTCAAATCAAAGCATTCCATGTGAATGAACTAAGAAAACTAAATGCATTTTGGTTTCAAAGTATACAGATTCAACATGTACCTGTCCTGTATATCATTTCAAATAGCACAAGATCAAAGGGGCGAAATGCATTTTCCATCCACTAGAGAACTCAGCAGATATACAAGCTCACAGCGCGTCACTACGTGTCGCTCCGCGAGCTTGAACAGCTCGAACATTTTTGAAGAAATCTTGAAAGTGTGAGAACTACTCATTTAGAAGGCATTTGTAGAATCAGCCTTAATGACCCACTGTATAACAAGCAGGTGTAGCCTTCCTTCAGACAGACAGACAGACAGACAGACAGACAGATGCACAAATACACACGCTCATAAAAAGCACTCTGAGGGACTTCCTTCCTCTACTGTACACACACACACGCACACACGCACACGCACACACGCACACGCACACACACACGCACACGCACACGCACACACGCACACACGCACACACACGCACACGCACACACGCACACGCGCACACGCACACGCACACGCACACGCACACGCACACACGCACACACGCACACACGCACACACACACACACACACACACACACACACACACACACACATGAGACAGGACACTTCTACCTAAGGAGTTCCAATGTTTAGGGAGTGTGTCTAGGCGGGGTGACCTCTATCCCTGTAATTAACTCAGTTTGATCATATTATTTCAGCACTGTGGTTTACCGCACACACACATACGCACCCACGCACACTCACATGCCAGCCGTGCAAGCACAAACACAGACAAGGACAGACATACTCCCAGACGAATGCTTACACGCTTGCACAAACAAACAAATACACACTGACAGGGTTTGCATGGAGGTGCGCAAAGTCAAACATGCACCCGTGTGTGCACAGTGCATACGCACAAACATGCATGCGCACGCACACGTGCACACACACGTGCACACACACGCACGCACACACACACACACACACACACACACACACACACACACACACACACACACACACACACACACACACACACACACACACACACACACACACACACACACACACACAACTCTTCACAGAGCATCATGAAGGACGCCCATCGCTGTGTGTTCTCATCAGGCGGGCCTCAGGGAGGGGTTCCAACACGGTATCGTCTCATTTATCTTGGCTGTTCTTCTACGCTGCGCTGAGGGGCAGCCAGGAAACGCAAGCACACAGCAGCGCCGATCCTCTGATAACTGTGATGAAGTCATCAAAGTAGTGTTTTTAATATGTTCAGATGGTGGGTGATGCACAGAGGCGTGTAGGAATACTATGTAGAATTTGGCTTTTTGAGTGATGTCTGTATGTCCGTCCCGCCCTGTTCCGCATTGGCCAAGCTTTGCAGGACGCTTCATGAAATTAACTCCTATAAAAAGGCACTGCTCACTTCACACTGCATGTGATTTAACTTTTTTTTCTTCTTTTGTATCCACCTGTTTCCGCGGGAGTTCACTGGAGATTATTTGGACCTGTTTGGACCACACTTCCGGTTTAACAGCAGACATACAAGCTCACGTCGCGTCGCAGATGCAACCTGTTGTGAGCTTGTAAATAACACTCGGCTGCGGCGCCGGAAGCTCGGTACAGCGTCTGCGCAATGCACTAGGGGGCGTTGGAAAGTCGTGAATATATCATCATGTTAGTTCTCTTTTTTCGACTTGTTTAGTTCCAGTTTTTGAGCAGCTCTAACCTCTCCTACATCTGGCTTTGTTTGTATTTAGGTATGTCTCGCGTCTGTATGTATGTCTCACCCCACGATGGAAGTAAAACAATACACATTAATTAATATGCAATTTAAACGTAGCCTATGCATGTACTGTACCTTGTCCCTCCCCCCCATTATTGTTTGATAAATCAATTAGCACAGAGGGATGTGACTGTGTGTGTGAGTGTGAGTGTGAGTGTGTGTGTGTGTGTGTGTGTGTGTGTGTGTGTGTGTGTGTGTTTTGTACGTCTGCCTTGTTCATTAATGTGCGTGGGTCAGAGCCATCGACCTCTCTCTCTGAGACAGCTGGGTCCTCTCTCTTGACCTCTGACCCCTGCCCCTGACCCCAGGGTGTTCCAGCTGAGCCCCAGTGTGTTTGCCTATTGTTTTTCTTTCACATGAAGCACACAGCCATCCTGCAGAACCCTCACATCTCCCTTAATTCAGCCAAAGAGCTTTTGTGTTGAAATTGGTAACTGATGGGCTGACCTTGTACAAAGGGTTTCAAGGCTCGAGGACTAACTGTTGGAAAGGTTAAAAAGAAAAAAGAAAAAAAATCTGTCTTTTCCCTGATATGGTTTCAGAGATTTTTTTTTTAATGAAATAAGTGACACAAAATTGATCGAAACAAAGTTAATGTTACATGTGTCAAATAATCTATATATGATTAGTTAGGTTGGGAGGATGGGGTCCCCCCAAATGCCCCCCACCCACCCACCCACCTTGATTTCTAAAGCTTAATCTAATGAATATGGGAATAATAAAACAATTCACGTATCACCAGATACAACAGTTTTTTGTATCTGGTGAAACATTTGGACCATTTGGACTATAATAACCATCAACGTTATTCTAGGAAAAGTATCCTGTAGGTGTCTGGTATTATTTTATGCAGTCCTTGACAGAAAATGTAATTCTCAAGTTTGACATTCTATAAAGCCTCCTTGATTCGTACATGGGATGTATTTTATAGATGCATTAAGTGTTGTGCTAGTACTATTTTGCGATGAATTGGTAATGAAGGGCTTCCAACGTAAACAAGGCTGTAAAAGGTCTTATTAGGATGTTCGTTTCTGGACTGGATGTTTTAACCTGCCTGTGCTGCACTGCTGTGTTTGTATGTACTTGTCAATGTTATTCATGTTTTTGTCCAAATAAATAATTCAATCAATCAATCAATTCACCGGCTGTGTGAAAGGGATGAAGCGAGCTTCCATGTCAGGACGATCAAAAGCTTCCCCAGCAGGGTACTGAGGGCCAGAGTCTGCTGTGATGCAAAACAAACCAAAGATGTCAGATGAAGGCTTAAGGTCGATGACCACTTGTGTATGATTTAAAAAATGTTTCGTACAAGATGTGAACGAGACTGGCAGGATACTGTCACTCTGGGAGATATATCTGGCAGTTTGGCATCAGTGGTGTGGACTGGAGCTCTGCCTTGAATTAGTCTAATTGGACCAAAAATAGCCAAGCTCAAAACACATTGTGACATGTTATGGGCTGGAAATGATTATATTATAAAACACACATTAATCCACTTTAGCCCTATTTTATACCTAGGCTACCTATGCTTGAAGTACCTTTGGCACTTCAAGCATATTTTGATGCCAATACTTTTGTACTTTTACTCAAGTACATTTTGAATTCCGGACTTTTACTTGTAACAGAGTGTATCTATATTGCAGTATTGATACTTTTACTTGAGTAAAACATTTGAGTACTTTTTCCAACACTGGGTTTATGTCATACAAGGTTTCCACGTTATACCATTCAGATATTAAAACTTGGTCTTTTGACTAATTGGGTTCAACTTAACCTATAACAACCATTTTGTACTTTATTGCCATCATCAAAAATGTATTGCATAGAATACTCAAATAATCAATTACAAGATTAAACAGATTAATCAATTCCTCACAGTTCTCATACAGATAAAGAAATCAAAAGACCTATTTTTCTATGTTCAGTTTGAATATCTGAGCACTTTTGCAACCTTCAGAATAAAATCCCAAACACCACAGCGGACAAACGACCAAAGCACACCACGTCTATCCAATTGTGGGTCGATATCTAATTAAATCAGCAGACGTCTGTGGGTGGGTGTACATGAGCGAGTGTGTGTGTGTGTGTGTGTGTGTGTGTGTGTGTGTGTGTGTGTGTGTGTGAGTGATTTATGGCCCATTTTCCCCCTCATTTCACTGCAGGGTTAAAGCTACAGGCTAACACAACTGGGATCCCCTGGGTCTCTGTCACTGACCTCTGCACACTCGCGCTCGTGCGCACACACACACACACACACACACACACACACACACACACACACACACACACACACACACACACACACACACACACACACACACACACACACACACACACACACACACACACACACACACACACACACACACACACACACACACACACACAGCTCTGAGCAGCATCACGCTCCCAGCTACAAATAATCTCAAAGTCTCATCTCAAAAAGTAGTCCAATATTTCCACTCCAGATATTCTCATCCTAGCCAGCAGTGCATCCCATGGACACCAATACAAATAAATAAATAGACATGTTTGGAGTCCATGACTAAAGATAGCGTGTAGAGATAGATAAAGCAAAGCAGCACGCACGCACGCACGCACGCAGGCAGGCAGGCAGGCAGGCAGGCAGGCAGGCAGGCAGACAGACAGACAGACAGACAGACAGACAGACAGACAGACAGACAGACAGACAGACAGACAGACAGACAGACAGACAGACAGACAGACAGACAGACAGACAGACAGACAGACAGACAGACAGACAGACAGACAGACAGACAGACAGACAGACAGACAGACAGACAGACAGACAGACAGACAGACAGACAGACAGACAGACAGACAGACAGACAGACAGACAGACAGACAGACAGACAGACAGACAGACAGACAGACAGACAGACAGACAGACAGACAGACAGACAGACAGACAGACAGACAGACAGACAGACAGACAGACAGACAGACAGACAGACAGACAGACAGACAGACAGACAGACAGACAGACAGACAGACACACACACACACACACACACACACACACACACACACACACACACACACACACACACACACACACGTGCGCACGTATCACTTGGGCTGGGCTGTTGCAATGCTATTAGTATGTAATGTAGATAGAGGAGAGCAGGGGTCTTCCAGGTTTTTTAGGCAAAGGACCCCTTAACTGAGAGAGAGATGAAGCATGGACCCCCACAACATATTGTACAGACTTGTGTTGCAGATTCAACTTTTTCATAGATTTCAAAGGCAATTTCATAGACTTGTTTGATAGGACTATCATCAGTGTTGTGTAAATTAATGTTTTATTTACACAGTGGTGGGAGAAGTACTCACATTTTGTACTTAAAACTAATCTCATATAATCTCATGTAAAAGAACCAATACCACAATGTAGAAGTATCCTTATATACAACTTAGAAGTTAGCCACTCCCTGAGAAGTTAATCACGCCCCCTGTACTGTATCCCGCTGCTACACTGCAACTATGTTAGCACAGACCCACGGCCCAATTCCCAAAACCATTTAACCAACAGCACAAGCATACCTCTCGCTTTTGGACCGTCGCTATTTATTGCCTCTTTATGCATTCTTTTACCTTCTTTGCCACGCTTTTCTGCCTCAGCCACGAACGGTGCTACGTCACATATCCTTCTTCCTGAAAGGTCTGTCCTTCTTCCTGACACGACAATCACTTATCCTTTACAATCTCTCCTTCTTCCGTGTCTCTCAAGTAAACGTCCCTGACGTATGCGGATGCGACGTGCCTTTGCACAAGTGGAACCTATACTTCTCTGCCGGAGCCGCTGCTACGTCACTGACTCCACCTTTGCCTCCAGAACCCCCGAACGTGAAGCCAGTTACACAACATTTGGTTACCCGTCGAATTATGTTCCACCTCGGCCTGGATCCTGCTATGGAGTAACACATTTGCTGGAACACCTCATGCAGTGCCGCGCCGCCTCTGTCGTGTCCTCGCTCAGTCATTCCTCTCATCACCCGCACGATCTCACAGCGTATTTTGCAAAGCTCCGTATGTTTCCATCTTTGTTTCATTTGAGTCATTTCATTCTGGTAAGTAGTAAGTACAACCTTAACTAGAAAAATATTGTTCCTTCGAAACAATTGTGGGCTCGCTTCAAGCCGGAAAACAATGGCTATAAAAGTACAAAATGTCAAGATCGCAGGCAGTGCTCTCTTTGACGTTACTGACGTCAAAGATTGGTCCATTTTGTTCGAAAAATGTGTTGTGCAAAAGTTGACCCGCTGGTGGCGCTATAACAGGCCAATGTAAGAAGGGTGGTATCTGTTCCTTGACCTATTGGGAATGTGCTTGCAAGATTTCACACCCATTGCAGGCTGTGTTCATGATTTGAGGTGTTTTTGGCTTTGGCCACTTTATCGCTGCTTGCAGCTATATTCATTATTATTTTTTATTTTTTTGTGTGTGTGCACTTCATAGGCATATTAGATAAAGGTCCTTAGATTGTGTGTAGAATGTTTCATGCAAATTGCAAAAAAAAAAATCCTAATGGGTTTAAGCGTTTCACAAACTGCTCAAAATGATATAGCGCCCCCCTTTGGCCAATTGGGGTAAGATTGGTTTTAGTGATATTTGGACTAACACTCTACATCTTTGCCAAATGCCATGAACATGTTACTTTGCATGTATGATTTAGAGGCAGAAGAATAATTTGCATAAAACTGCAATATTCATTGAATTTATTTAAAAAAGCATGTTTCAATTTTAAAGAAATCCGATCTGACAGATCTTTAGATATCGGTCCAAAGTTCACGTAAAAAAGAGTTTTGTGCACGTGGAGCGAAAATTCCAGAATAAAAGCGGGTTTACGCGTTTTACAAACTGCTCAAAATGGCGGAAAATCGAAGGGCGGAGCTTACTTAACAACGACACAGATGTCTTCCGCTCGAGTCAAAGCACGCGTATAACAAGTTGCATGTCTTCAAACGAAACGAGTCATGACTTATGCCCGTTTGAAGTTTGAATTTTCAAACGCTTCGTATAGCGCCCCCCTTTGGCCGATTGGAATAAAATTGGTTTCAGTGATACTTTGACTAACCCTCCACATCTTTGCCAAATGCCATGAACGTGTACCTTTGCATGTATGATTTAGAGGCCGAAGAATAATTTGCATAAAACCGCAATATTGATTAAATTATTAAAAAATTATATTTCACTTTAAAAAAAATCTGGTTGATCAATCTGACCGTATTGGTCCAAAGTTCATGTGAAAAAAGTTTTGTGCACTTGACGCGAAAATCCCAGGAGGAGATAGATTTTTACTGTTTTTCATATAATTCCGAATTGTGGGAGACCTAAAGGTCAGAGGTCAAAAGTTAGAGGGAAAAAGTTGTTCGGCATGAGGAGACGCATAAGTGTATACAGGTTTCATGGCTGTATGTATAACACAGCATGAGCTATACCTGTTCAAAGATCGCACTTTCGAAGGCTTCCTACAGCGCCACCATTTGGTCGATTGCTATAAAAAATAATAGCACACTTCGCCACTGTAAACTGAACACATTGATGTTTTTATTTTCATTTTCTCACTAAGTATGTAGGAGTAGAAAGGAACCGAAGATCCCGTCTACTGATTGCCTGATAGATAAATAAATAATGACAATATCTAAAGTGTGCTCGCCTTATAGGCGAGCCCACAATTAATGCTCTACCTCATTACAGCCAATGCTGTTTACTTTTAGCACATTTCAATGTTGATCAAATATAGAGCAGTCCTGCCTGAGCGCCCGGAGGGCGCGAAGTCCTAGGAATGGAGCGGCCGCGCTAGCGGCCGCGAATTTCTAGTTCTGTTACAAGTAATTACGTCAGGTGTTCAAAATGTACTTGAGTAAGAGTACAGAAGTATTGGCAGCTAAATATACTTAACGTACCAAAAGTAAAAGTACTCATTGTGCAGATTTCATGAATTGTATAAAAATCTTTTGAAAATAGCAGATCTACAAGCTCACACGTGCACTTGTAGGTCGGCTGTTTTCGAGTAGCCAAAGTATACATATAAGGCTGGTGGTTAACGCATGTTTTGTAATAATAATCCAAATCTACAAAGTAACTAATATCTCAACTTTTCAAATAATTGTGGTGGAGTAAAAGTACAACATTTTCCTCTCAGATGTAGTGGAGTAGAAGTAAAAGTAAAAGTAATGTGACTTTATCTGAGAGATATCAATGTGTTTAGTATACACCAGGGTTCCCCAATTAGTTTTCCCCAAGGGCCGAATTATGTCTAGGGTACCAAGCTGAGGGCCACAACATTGCAGGGGGCGTTCCCGCTACTCCAGCGACTGCGACAGTTCAGATATCGTCGTTGTCGGGTGAAAATCTTGTATGTCCAAAACCATTCGTTTTGCATTTATCATTTAAAAAATTATTTAAACTAGTGAAAACAGCTGATCTACAAGCACACAACGCCTCGCAAAGAATGCACAAATTTGGAGATACAAGATTTCTACCCGACAACGACGATATACTAGTGTTGTTGCTGCTCATACCACCATTATTACTGGGGTTGGTGTGGGCCAGACAGTAGCCCCCCGCGGGCCGCAAATGGGGAACCCTGGTATACACAATATGAGATATATTATTTTCCTATTATGCACCTCTCTTCCTCCTCCTCGCCATCCCATGTGTGTGTGTAATTTTGCTGATGGACGATTGAGATGATTGCCATTATTATGTATGGGGGTGGGGTGGGGGGTAGTACCTTGTTACACATAGTCAAAGCAGAACAGTCTTTGATGGGAGCACTAATAGAAACCCCAACACATCACCACCAACCCCTGGTCAGAACAGAAGAACCATCTGTCCCCCCCCCACCCCACCCCACAACACACACACGCACGCCCGCACGCACACACACACACACACACAATGGTACTGACCAGACAACCCCCCCCCCCCCCCCCCCCCCTACACGGTTGCTGAAGGCTGATAGGGTCTTGAATACACAAACACACAGGAACGGCAGGACCATCACAGTGGACTTAAAAGGGGGTTAGTCCCACAGAGAGACAGAGAGAGATGTGTGTGTGTGTGTGTGTGTGTGTGTGTGTGTGTGTGTGTGTGTGTGTGTGTGTGTGTGTGTGTGTGTGTGTGTGCGTGCGTGCGTGTGTGCGCATGTGTGTGCGTGCTTCAGATGGGATGAAATTGAGTGCAAATCATTTGGATGGAAATATATGCAAAATCTGTGTGCATGCGCTTGTGCATACACATAAGTGTGTGTGTGTGTGTGTGTGTGTGTGTGTGTGTGTGTGTGTGTGTATTGTGGACTCACCCGCTAGTGCACCACACACGTAGACCAGTCCAATCCTCAGTGCTCCGTGGACCATCTCCAAAGGAACCCCTACAAGAAGCTGCATGGCCATGTTCAGACCCAGATGTTCAATTCTGTAACACACACACACACACACACACACGCACATGCGCACACACACACACACACACACACACACGCACACACACACACACACACACACACACACACACACACACACACACACACACACACACACACACACACACACACACACACACACACACACACACACACACACGGGTGTGAGTAAATCATAAAGAGATCATCTGCTTACATTTTGAAACATTCATAAACATTTGTATACGTGCACACGCACACAAAGACACACAGGCACACACGCCTGTCCAAAGCCACAGTAATTGGGCGCTCATTTTTTTATCTGAATGTCACAAATGAGAGTGCTTCTCCTTTACAGACATATAGTACACACAAACACACACACACACGCACACACGCACGCACACACACACACACACACACACACACACACACACACACACACACACACACACACACACACACAGTACACGTGCGCACACGTGGCGGACCACACTAGCGCACATGAAGCGATGCTGCAGAGAATACTGGAGTTTGATGATCCATTCTGTACAAATCTGTATTTAACAGTTCTACTGCCAGATTTATTCTTTATTTATTGGGGCTGGTGCCAGCAAAAAGCAGCTTACCTTTGCAATGTTATAGAAAAAGATCTATTCATTATTTCCAAACAATCTTTTTTCATTTTTATTTATTGCGACCGTCAGGGAGCAGTTTACTATGAAAACCTCCACCGGCCGTCCGTCCGTCCGTCCGTCACACCTTTGTGAACCAAATCCCTTTTATGCCCATATATGGAGATCCCTGTGATGCCAGGGGAACCAAATCCCTTTTATGCCCATATATGGAGATATGGAGATCCCCGTGTTGCCAGGGTAACCAAATCCATTTTATGCCCATATATGGAGATCCCTGTGATGCCAGGGGAACCAAATCCCTTTTACGCCCATATATGGAGATCCCTTATGTCATCAATATTAAGCCCATATCTGTGAATATCTTTGGGTACCAGATGTCTCCATATATGGTTAAATGGTCCGATATACATCACTGGCCAGAAGACCAAGAAATGGTGCAACCTCGCCCTTTGCTTTTCTCCCTATAGGCATCTTACTGGTAGGTAGTTTAATGAGGAATGCAGTAGGTAGGTTATGGCCTTTGATGTAAGATTTTCACTTTCTAGGATAACTATATTTGCTATTCCCAGATGATGCCCTTTTAGGGTACCCCTCATGCCCATATATGGAGATCCCCAGGCTTTACTAATTAACATAAGTTTTATGCCCATATATGGAGATCATTGTCCCAATGTCATCAGATATATGGGCATAAATGGACACAGGCAAACTAGATGGGCTGTATGGATATCCAGATGTGTGATGTAAGTGTTTTATTCCAAATGTGGCACCCCACAGACATATTTCCAGAAACAAAATCCCTTTCATGCCCATATATGGAGATTTCTGATGTCATCAATCCCAGGCCCTGTAAAAAACATGGTTGCTATGGTATGAGCAACTTATGTCTCCATATATGGAGATTCAACTTCAATGAGTAACCATGGCAAACTGTCAACTGCCCGTATGTCTTGATAATTGGTAAAACAAACTTTTGGCCTATTTGTGGAGATAAGGAGATAAGCGACCAACGGTCGCTTATCTCCCGATTAGGGAGTCTTACTGGTTATATGTGTACTTTAGCCAAGCTGGCTGCAGAGGGCAGCCTTATGCAAAGAATGGATGTGAATTGGGCCGCTCCGCTTGCCGTAGTTCAGAGCATAGAAATGCATAATCTAGATCAGGTCCACAGAGAACAGCCAGAAAGTGAGTTGGACATCATTGATGTTTACGTGTGGTGGAGATTTGAAAGCAGCATTATGGGAGATGATTTTACTGTACACACCCGCGCGACCCCTCATCAGCTTACAGTCATCAGACAAGGTAGCTAGGGTCAAAGTTGGGGAGAACGGGAACGTCCGAAGCGGTAAAAGAGTTAATCACCTGGATTCTAACAGTCCGTTCGACACAATGCACCATGAATTGGTGAAGTAACAGCACTAGAGCTCAATGTAAACCCAGAGAGAAGACACATCAGCACTAGTGATAGTAGCAGAGGCAGTGGGAGTCATGGGAGCCTTACTAGGAGATGATGGCCTCACTGACAGCAGCACCACAACAGAGAACAACACATTGTCACTGTATGTCCAACACTTTTCAATCAGTGGCGTCAGTTCAGCAAAAGCTAGGGTATGGCAAAGATGGGAGTCCTCATGGAAAATAGGCATTACATTTTGGATAACACGGTTCTATTGTCTGCGAGGCATTGTGAGCATGTAGATCTGCTATTTTCACAGTGTCTTAAAAAAAATACTTTTGTCAGTTTCTACGGTTTCTTGGGCTGGATATGGCAGCCTGGAATGGTTTTTCAAGTGCAGCTAAATATGTTAGTAAACGTGCCACAATTAACAATAATGCATTGCACCTGTGCAGCTGACCTGCGGAACCTGGTAATATACCATTTTGTCAAGCTGGGGAGAATACAAGTGTGGAGAATATAAGTATAATACCTTGTTAAAGTGACCATTATGATAATTTTGCATTTGTAGTTATTTTACTGTAATTTAACAACATAATAACCAGTGCAGATAGACAAAGAGACATTCATGGATTTATATTTAAAAGTAACTTTTATTTCCCCCCCTGGACCCAGGGTATGGCAGCTGCATACCCCTGCCATACCCAATTGACGCCCCTGTGTTCAATTCAATTCAATTCAATTCAATTCAATTGCCAAATCACAAGTTGTCTCAAGACACTTACAGAGCAGAGACCCAGCATTGTCCCACCCTGAGCAGGCCATTTTGTGACAGTGGCAAAAACTTCAAACATACAGTAGCAAAAATAGACGATCTACAAGCTCAAAGCACTTCGCAATGCCATGCGTTTGAGCTTGTAGATTGGCTAATTTTGCTACTTTTGTGTGACACTGTACAGTGACGAAGTAGGGTACTAATTGACAAAAAAAAAAAAAGTACAAAGTTAAAACCAAATATAGCAGTGGATACAGCAGTAAGTACTTAGATCTCTCTATGAGTCAAGCTTCCCAAAGGATACCGTGATCAGAAAGCACTGGGTTTATGCACTTTAAACCCCAGCATCCGTATTGGAGGAAACTGCAGATCTAACAGCAGATCAGCAGATCTAATAGAAGATCAATGTGTCGCAACATGAGCTTGTAGATCGGCTATTTTCAGCAAAGACAGGCTATTCAATGTAGGGCGAAGACTGAAAAGTCACTAGTATGGAGCCCTGAGTTGACTCCAGTCCAGTCAACCAAGCATAGGGTTTAAGTGGTAAGTATTATCACTCATTATCACCTGTCTAAGTCCAAGTCATTAAGCTCCCTCACACACACACACACACACACACACACACACACACACACACACACACACACACACACACACACACACACACACACACACACACACACACACACACACACACACACACACACACACACACACACACACACACACACACACGCGCACACACACACATGCACACGCACACACAAGCAGCCACCCTCCCACCCACCCACTCAGCATCTGCTCCATCACCAGATGACACAGACATGCCCATGAATACATCACTAGATACACACAACCCCTTAACCCAAATGCACACTGCACACACATGTGAACATGCACAACGCACATGTTAACTAACACGCACGCACGCACGCGCACGCACACACACACACACACACACACACACACACACACACACACACACACACACACACACACACACACACACACACACACACACACACACACACACACACACACACACACACACATACTGTAGGACTGGGACAAAAACTGTATTGCTGATAGACAGACAGACAGACAGACAGACAGACAGACAGACAGACAGACAGACAGACAGACAGACAGACAGACAGACAGACAGACAGACTAAACCTTTCAATGAGTTCACGGCTGATAAAGTCAAGATGTCAACAGTGTGGAAGGAACAACTTGGATAAAGAGAGGGACTTGAATTGAAATGCAGTAAGGATATGACCATTTATTACTGCAGTGGTCTGCAATCTATAATAACCCTTATCCATATCCACTATTATCCAGCAGTGCCGCTCTGAAAAGATGACGGTTCCAGCTGATAGAGATAACCTGTTCTTTCTGAAATATATTTAACCACTTAAACCCCACCATATACTTCCCCCAGGAGTCTGTCCTTGGCCCCCTCCTTTTTGAGCGGTGGTCACAACGCTCCTATACGTGGCCGTGTGTGTGGGTCTCCGTCCGTGTCTGTCTGTCTGTCTGTCTGTATGTAGCCTAAACTTCGGCGCGTAACTAGTAATCGGCAAAAAAACGACGCTTAATTGTCCCCATTGACTTATAATGGGACAATGCAAGAAATCACTTTCAAGTATTTTTCTCTCGTAAACCATAGGAGCTACAGTTTCAAACCTCGGAAAGGAGATTCATAATGATTTTAAGAATGAAACGAAAAATAATTACATCACTCGGCCTCATGGTGGCGCTATAACGGCCCACTTTACGTTTTGCACCGTAACTCTTGAACCGTAGATCGGAAAATTAAAATTATTTTTCCCTGGATTCCTTGGGTCAATACGCATCTCCCCATATAGGCCACGCCCATTTGCGCCAGGATAGATTTTCCGCCATCTTGAATTTTCTCCAAAACACACTTTTTGCACCTTTTCCTACATATTTTCTTCAAATGTCACAAAAATCGGTACACATGATCCTGGGTGACCAGAGAGGTGCTATTGAGTCTAGCCTGCCCTGAGAATCAACTGCAATACACACACACACACACACACACACACACACACACACACACACACACACACACACACACACACACACACACACACACACACACACACACACACACACACACACACACACACACACAGCTCCACTTCGAACAGAGG
>NC_137812.1:31210706-31286667 GCF_963921795.1 Nannobrachium achirus | reverse complement strand
TGTTGGATAAAATGTGGCCAAAATGTGGCCATATTTTCCCAAATCTGGTGATGACTGACGTTTGACATCATAGATGTTTGACGTCATAGACCACATGAGACTGACACACATATGACCATATATGGGCATTCCCAGATACAGGCTTAATACCGTATCAAACGGCTAGTTTTAGAACGAGTACCAGGCCTTCCTCCGAGGTGGAAAGTCTGGTGACGCAAGGTTAAGTGTCTCCTACTCCGTTAATGAATGTTCCCTCCCTCCCTTCCAGTTTATCTTTCTGCCACACTCCCACCGTCCATCTATCCCTCCGCAGCCGCCATCAGGTTCTTCTAATTATATGACCATTTTATTGGTGATCTTTACTGTGCCAGACTGAACCTACGTTTACCCAATGGGGTCATTAAAACCCATTCAGAACGGGTACACTATATTGTGTGTCATTATTTTATGCTTTAACTATTGAACTAGACCAGGTCAACCTGGTTGTGCCAGACCCCCTGTCTGTCATCATCATTTATGACATCATGCCTTTTGTAGGCATGTCATCATCATGTCATCATCATATATACCCTTTATATAGAAAACCCGGACAGACATTTGCTTATGTAGGCCTACCCATTTCATGGGTCTGGCAAAAATAGCAGATATACAAGCTCACAGCGGCGAGCTTGTAGATCTGCTATTTTTGAAAAAATCGTGAAAATTAGAATTTTGACCCGATTCTATTAGTGTCTCTTGAATCCTTCTATGGTTTTTTGAAAAACCTGTGTTTCTATGTCAGCAATCTGGCCAGCTATCGTCAAAGAAAAGGTCCTTTTCACTTAACTGGAGCTCAGTTAATCTATTCTTGAGAGACTACTATATGTCAGTGGTTCTCAAACCTTTTCATGTGAAGGACCCCCAAAATGATATGTATTTGGCCACGGACCCCCCATCTCAATATATTTAGTTCCAGGGACCCCCCAGAAGCAAAATTTGAGTTACAAATGTTTGCTTTGAAAATACATATATTCAAAGATTTGCACACATTTTCACGACTTTTTCAAAAAAAATAGCAGATATACAAGCTCACAGCGCGGCACTCTGGTTAAAGCATTCAACAATTCCTGGCCTAAATGGGTTAAACCTGAATGATCTGGCCTGGTCTGAGAATAAAACAAGACTGACATGAAATGTCATTTACAGCTTGGCTAACAACATAAAGAGAAAACAACCAACGGCACATTTGAGATCCATGTGTAGCCCAAAGACTTGAGCAGCGAGCAGGGTTTGAGATGATAAGACGTGAGGTGGCAGCTTCACTGTTCTACCACGGCTCTGGGGGCTTGGTTCAGAGTATGGGAAGCCATTGGCGACCCCTCATAGGCTGGCCTTTAGCCAAAGTGAGAAAGTGATGACAGATAGTTGCAGTCTGTTTGTTGACAGCTTGTTGCCAAGCTATAAAAATAACGAGGAGAAGAGTGAAATACTTTAGCTTTCTGAAAGGGAAACCACTTAAGCCCTATTAAATGTCACTTTTTATCTTTGAACATTTCCGCCCCAAAATAGGAACGCCAGGTTGGCTGACAGTGGTTAACATCTCTCTTTCCCTTTTTAGCACTCTGTTCCTCCCAGCCTCCATCCTCCTTCACGGCTGGACGGGGGATTTAATCGATGGAATGAACAAAGGATGGCCAGGTCTCACTTCATCTCATGTCGTTTTTATGACCATATATGGTGATCCCTGATGTCATCAATATTAAGCCCATATCTAATGTGGTTTCAGTGTGACCCCGCCCTTAGAGTGTCTTACTAGTGCAGGGGTTTTCAAAGTTGGTGACGGGGCATCCTGGGGTGCCGTGACGGCAGTCCAGGGGTGCCGCGAGATAATTTGATAATATTTGGAATTTATTTGGACGCTTTTATTTAGTATCATTTTAAACTTGTACCAAGTACCAAGTTATTTTCAGTCAGTTCTAACCAAAATGGCTATTATCTCAACGTTTTCCTCGCAACATAATCACTAAAATATCGTCACTGTCGGGCAGAAACCTCGTATCTCCAAGTTTCAAATGTGTAAGTCTTTTTTTAAAGCAAAGCCCTGCTTCATCATACAAGACTGTCGCACAAAACTAGTGAAAACAGCCGATCTACATGTGTTCTTGTAGATCTGCTGTTTTCACTAGTTTAGTACATTTTATAGATGATAAATACAAAACGAACGGTTTTGGACATACAAGGTTTCCACCTGACAACGACGATATGCTATAAATATAAGGTGCTGGGAGTGAAAATTATAATGTAGGGGTGCCTCGGATTAAAAAAAATATTATTGGGTGCCCTGAGACAAAAAGGTTTGGGAACACCTGTACTGGTGTATTAATACTTGGGTGCCTTGGTAACCTGCACACGAGAGCCACATTAATCGCTCATGCTAACAACATACGTTAAGAGGAAATGAAACGTGGTCTCTCACCCAGCATGCATGAAGACATAGCTGAGAAACCTCCAGGCTTGGGCTCGTAACTGGGGGTGGTACGGCAACGGGCCCTTCAGGAATGACGGACTGGATACCTGCAGGACCCAGCGGTCCAGCTGGAAGCCATAGTACATAAACACCACCACCTAGGAGAAACACAGGGAGATGAACAACACATGATAAGCCCTTAGATGAACCCAGCTAAAGATAGTTGGTTCTCAAAAATAGCAGGTGGGTGGGAATAAACAATGTTTGCTGAATATAGGCATTATCTGCGGACGTGTAGTGAATAAATGGACTTTCTCTAGCGAGATAAATAAGCGGATTAACAATTTAACCACAAGCCCTGGTCGGATAGGCCAGATCAAGCCAAAATGGAATATATTGCATCTTTTGAAAGAATAACAGCTGGAACATCATTCTGGAGAGCAAATAAGTACTTTTAAAGGTAAGATAGCCTTCTGGGCCGAAACTATCCTTTAAGTCTCTATGCATCTTAGTGTTTTGTGTTTTGTTTTCTTTTTCTTGTCTTTATTGATAGGCCACAGTGTAGAGGAAACAGGGGAGAGAGATCCGCTGGGTATATAAGATCACCTTGAATTAGACCACAGACCCCCATAGAATATTTAGTGCATCTCAAACTGGGCGTCCTTGAAATGAAAAGGGTTGACCGAGATAGTGAATAATACCGAATTAAATGTCTATTGTATTGTCTAAACGTAGCTTAGTTGGCGTGTCTATGGATAACGTTGATGCCCTCTACAACAGCTTGGATGACAAAATATCTCTATCTTCTTGAGGGTTATGTCATGGTTCTGTCTTTATAGAGGAGTGAGAGAGCCAGTGTTCATTTTGACAGTAACATTTTATTTAGTTTTAGTCATCTGAAATGTTTTAGTTGTAGTCTAGTTTTAGTCTACAAAATATCCTATCCTCACACATTACAAGCTCACAGCGCATCACACTTTTGTTGTGACCTTGCAGATCTCTTATTTTCAGAGCACAACACCAAACATAAAATGACGTCTGAAGTCTTTTAGTTCTAGTACTGGATCTCTTCTCCACTAGTCCCTCCCAGAGTTTTATTTGTCGACAAAATTGTCAATATATTTAGTCTTTTAGACTAATAGGATGATAACAGCAACATCAGAAATTATTATTATTATATATAATATTGATATTGTGCTCGGTGCAGATTTTTTAAATGTTCAAAGCCATTAACGACCACATTATCATTGCATCAATATTGGTGGAAATAACAGTCATCGGTCGATATCTGTGAAAGGATATTGGAATTATTCGGTTCGATACCCATATAGCATTTTTAATGACATATCGACTGATAACATCGTGCATCACTGCCACTTACCTCAGTGATGGTGAGAGCCAGGATGAGCCAGGGCGGGGGGCAGTAGGTGTAACTGTCAAAGTACCACTTGCGGTCCACCTCGCGGGGCAGGGTCTCGTAGGCCACGTGGCGGACCAGCCGCTGGGACAGGCCCAGGCCCACCTCCTCCCTCAGGGCGCAGCCTTTCAGCTGCCGGCCCCCCTGGAGGATGGCCCGCCGGAAACTGTTGGAACGCTTGTTACTCATCTGTGGGGAGAGAACCAGAGGAGAGAGGAAGGTAAAGGAGGGGTGGATGTGAAAGTTATTAAAATCATAAGGTTCCCAGTTCCCACACATTTTGTAAAAATACATTTTCAAAACGTCCATAACTTTTCTAAAGTCATTTTCCAGGCCTATAACAGGCATACGTTGCAATAATGAGGCTCTTAATTACACCTGTGTAATGCCTCAAGAGAAGGTGTCACGTGGTGAAAAGAACAGATTTACAAGTTTACAAGCTAACAACGTATTACGATGCGAGCTTGTAGACCTATTATTTTTTCGTCTTAGGCCTCACGTAATGCTAAACATGTTTTGCGTGAACAAAATCAATAACCAAAAACAATGACGTAAAACGTTTGAGAAAAACAGAGTTAGAGGGGGGGGGGGGGGGGGGATTAAAGATGGAGAGGACAGAGGAGGAGATGAAGGGAGGGATGGAATGGCCAGAGAAATGAAGTGAATATCTACAGATTTACTCCTGTGTCTGTTTTGAAACCAACAACAATCATAGAGAAAATGTCCTTAGTTTTAGTCTTTGTCAATGCAGCAACAAATATCAATCTACCAGCTGACAATGGGTTACGTTGCATTGTGAGCTTTCATATGTGCAATTATAAAAGAAATCTCATACAGTGTCATACAATACAGTAGGTCAAGGGTCTTCAACAGGGGGTCCGGGACCCCTGGGGGGTCCTCAGCGTTACTACAGGGGGTCCCCCAAATCTTTCAGTGATATACTGTATATTCTTTTTATATTAACCACTTGATTGATTTTTTTACCAAAGAGCCTTGGTCTAGAGGGGAAAAAGAGCAGACCAAGTACAGAGTGAAAGTTTATTAAGTAGTGACGGTTCAAGTGGTTAAATATCTGAAAACACAAATTCATACACTGATAATTGTGCTGTCAAACAATGAAACTATATGGAATCTATGAACAGGTTGTGGGGGTCCCTGCTTCATCTCTCTCTCAACTAAGGGGTCCTTGGCCTGAAAACCTTTTCTCTATAGCCACAGCCCATCTGTCTACGTTATATGTGCGTAGGCACGCAAGCACTCAGACGCACAAGCACGCACACACACAAACGTATGCACGCAAAAACGTACGCACACAGACAGACAGACATTACACGCACTGTCATGCACACACCCCGACAGACAGAGAGGACACACACACACACACACACACACACACACACACACACACACACACACACACACACACACACACACACACACACACACACACACACACACACACACACACACACACACACACACACACACACACACACATGCTGAGAGAATTTGAGGAATGCCTGTTTTCTTTCCCTCACTAAACCCTCAGATTATGAATATTCATGAGCAGGGGTGTCATCACAAGGGGGGGGGGGGGGGGGGGGTGGGACTGAGTTACTGGGTGGGGGGGGCCTTAATTGTTCTATACTTTAGATATTGAAAAATAGCAGATATACAAGCTCACTGCAAGCTTGTAGATCTGCTATTTTTTGAAAAGTCGTGAAAATGTGTGCAAATCTTTGAATATATGTACTTTTAAGCGAACATTTGTAACTCAAATTTTGCTTCTGGGGGGTCCCTGGAACTAAATATTTTGAGATGGGGGTCTGTGGCCAAATACATATCATTTTGGGGGTCCTTCACATGAAAAAGTCTGAGCACCACTGACATAGAAACATAGTTTTTTAAAAAAAACCTTAGAAGGATTTGAAATATTCAAAGACTCGCACACATTTTCAAGACTTTTCAAAAGTAGCAGATCTACAAGCTCGCAGCGTGGCACTCGGTGCCGCGCCGTCAGCTTGTATATCTGCTATTTTTCAATAGTTAAAGCACAGAAATAACGCAGTGAACCCTTGTACCCGGGGCCCAGAATTTGTGTGCGACACTCCTGCTCATGAGCCTCCTTTTGGAAGAGGAGGCGAGGATGTTCAGGAGGAGTCATGAGGACTCCTTTTGGAAGAGGAGGCGAGGATGTTCAGGAGGAGTCATGAGGACTCCTTTTGGAAGAGGAGGCGAGGATGTTCAGGAGGAGTCATGAACTCATGAGGACTCCAGGCTCTGACAGATTGCAGCAGGGCGTCGCAGACGCTCTGCCCTCCACATCCATAATGGAGGCACATTCATTTGGTCACTGTCGGGCAGAAACCTCGTGTCTCCAAGTAAAGTGACGCAAGTAAAGCCCTGCTTCATCATACAAGACTGTTGCACAACAACACTAGTGAAAATAGCAGATCTACAAGCACGCCTCGAGGCGTTGTGTGCTTGTAGATCGGCTATTTTCACGATTTTAGCGGTTTTGGACATACAAGGTTTCCACCGACAACAACGATTTCGTTCTGACAGGGAAAGCGAGTGTTTATTATTACACCTTGTAGAATTATGTTCCGCTTTCACATTCCGGGCTAAAAAAAGAACGCTGAACATCGAACGCTTCAAGCTCCCACTGATACCGATGCTTAGTTCAGTGGTTCTCAAACCTTTTTAATCACAAGGACCCCATAACTCTCCAACTCTGTTTGTACACTGTCAGAGTTACAGACCTATTAGGTCTATACGGAACCCCTCAAGGAACCCAGAGGGTCCCCGGACCCACTTTGCGGACTACTCTGTTGTGCACCAGACGGTGTCATGCGCTGAAAATAGCCCATCTACATACGCAGTTGCGCACCATGCGTACAGCTTGGAGTTTGCCTGTTTCTGGCGTGCGACATCTGCGTGCAAACGAAGTGTAAATTAGGTTTCGCATTCAGCGCGAGTGGTAGCAGCTTGTGATACAGTATTAAGCAACCCGCATGTTTTACTCTTTGGAGCAATTGAGTATAATAAATCACTTTAAAGGCTTTAAAGAACCTATCGGAATTATCTGTGAAATCATAAACCCTCACTTGCAAGTGCAGCACACCTATCTATCATTTAGATATGGACAACGAAATCTAAGGAAAGAAAACTACATCAAAATATCAATAGGGTTACCAGATGCTTGATATATTTCCTCTGGACCTCTCCAGTGTATTTTTTTTAATTATCATCACAAGACGCCTCAGGGCGACAAGCGTCCTCGCCCTAAAGGGCGAGGTTGCGCCACAGTGATGTGGACATTAGGGATGTGGACATTAAGGATCTCCATATATGGACATAAAAGGGATTTGTTCCCCTGGCATCACAGGAATCTCTTTAACACAACTCGTGCCTCTTAATCTGAAGGTTGCTTGTTGCCTTGGTGCCGCGCCGTTTCCTCCGTCGGCCGCCGCTATTATTTTGAAGGGCTGGAAGGGGGTTGTTTTTGTTTTTTTGGATTATCACTTGACGGCAACGATTACGTCATCTAGTCACATGACAGTGTGAGCCGAGAAGAGAAACATGGCTGCGCCCTGCCGTGTGTATTGTTTACATCAGATCTGGTGCAAAATGGCTCAAAATGGCTCTTTTGGATTAAATGAAGTCTCTTTATAGGCCTCTCCATTGACTTAACATGGAGGAGCTTCACTTCGCGTGCACGCCCAACGTGCGTTTTAAACAAATCGCGGACATTACCGATGCGGCCGCGACCGGAGCGACATTATGTAAGTATTAATACATTTACTGTAAATACAGTAAGATTGACGGTGAGCGCTGTCAACGGCGTCATGTAGTCACCGATTTGAATGACGGTGAGGATCGTCTACAGCAGCAGAACAGTTAACAGGGCATCATTAATATTGATGACATCAGGGAACTCCATATATGGGCCTAAAAGGGATTCTGAGCCAGAGCGGCAAACCCATTCTGTTACAGTGGTTCCCCTGACATCACAGTGACATCAGAGCATGATGTAAGAGCGGCAATCCCATAGACCGTAAAAATGTGTACACGCTGTGACGTTTCTCATAGTAAACTGCGACCTTCGGTCGCAATCATGTTTGGGATCAGCAGTAACGGATATAGTTCATAAAAAGACAATCATGAGCCTCGAAGTTACGGACAGACAACTGTGGGAAATTGACTGTGAGTTGCCATGACCACTTACAGACCACACAGCAAAGAGAGCACGGTCAACGTCTACAATAACCGCACACGCACGCACACACACACACACACACACACACACAAGAACACACCATCCAGTTCTAACCCCCAGGGAGGCTATAGTCTACAAACACAGTAGATTCCTCATTCAAACGAATGCCATTTCCTCTCCTCTTTTCTAATAAAATAGCAGAGAGAAAGGCTAACATTCCGTCTATTCACTGTGTGGTGTGAGGGGCAGGCAGGAGGACAAGAGACTGCTATTCAGAGAGGGATCGTTCTCCCTTTGATGCTGTGTTACACCAGCGGTTCTCAGCCTGGGTCCCCGCGTGATTTTTGGGGGGTCCCCAGATGACAGTGAAGTGACAATTTAAGGACTTTAAGACCTTTTTAATGCCTCAATAAAAAGAAGGAATGAAAATAAAAATGAGCATTACTGCACAAAAATGTATTAACAAACTATTATATAAAACATTGTGAAACACTGGCTAAATGTCATATAATATAAGAAAGAGCAAGAAAGAGACGATCTAATGTGAGGTGTTATGAACTTGTGAGCTTGTAGAGCTGCTATTTTCACAATATGTATCTGTGGAATCGAGTCAAACACAATTGAATGCCTAAACTCCTACAATTCCATGTGCTTATCAGGGTGGGGGGTCAGGGTGCAAGCGTCAGACTCTTCACACACTACGTTTCACTTCGTTTTGGGAAAGAGTCTGATCCTTCGAGGAGACATTCTACTTCTGGGGGGGCGGGCTAAAGCCTATTGACATCACACACACACACACACACACACACACACACACACACACACACACACACACACACACACACACACACACACACACACACACACACACACACACACACACACACACACACACACACACACACACACACACACACACACACACACACACACACACACACACACACACGCTTAGAGCCCCCGACGGCGACGTGGCGTGACATTGCAAAAATACGTTATTTCTCATAACATATTATATGATTGCATGTTTACGTTAGTGCAAAATGGTATTAAAACGTAATGAAACGGCACTATTGTATAGCTTATTAAAAGAATTCGAGTCGAGCGGGCGTCCGGTTGACTCCGCCATGACAGTTTTCACAGACCAATCAGAGTCCACTAGCGACTCACGTGGGCAGAAGAGCACCAATCAGAGTCCACTAGGGACTCTCACGTGGGCAGAAGAGCTCTGAAGGGAGGGGGCTGGGGGGGGGGGCTGGGACCAGACCAGCCTACCACGTGCCCCAAGTCTACAGACCTGATTGGCCCATTCAATTCGCCCGCTCTCTTCTTCTTGTGCGGACTGATTTATCAGGCTAGGGGGTCCCCAGTTCAAGTGGGATCTGGGGACCCCCAAAGGTCCTTGAGGGGAATCCAGCCGTCCCCAGCAAAAAAATTAGATAATACTGTATACCTTTAAGACACTTTATATATTCGTTCCCTTTCCTGTTGTTCCTTGCTCTTACTGTACTTACTGTACTCTGTACTCTGTTCTTGTTTTTTCTTTTTCTTTTTTTCATACTTCTCTGTAACTTTGTAAATTACCTTATACTGCTGTGCTGCCTCTGGGCAACACATTTTCCCCCTTGGGATAATAAAGGTATCTATCTATCTATCTATCTATCTATCTATCTATCTATCTATCTATCTACCTGTAGCATAAAAATACAGTTTTATCACTTCAACGTATGTTATGCTTCAGCTATTCAAAAACAGCCGATTCACAAGGCCACAACGCGCCGCATCGTGATGCGTTGTGGGCTTGTAAAAGAAGACAGGATAGTTTGACTACAATGAATTGATTCAATACTTGTTCCTGTGTTATTTTCTTCATAATGGTCATAATGGCAAGTTGAAAGGCTACCTTCAACAAGAATGTGGGTTGGTGTTTTTCGATGCAATTTGATTATTATTATTTTCTAATTGTGGAACATTTTGAAAGACAAAGAAAAATGTTTAAGACAAATCTTCTCTTCTGGCGGCCAAACATATCAATTTGGGGGTCCTTGACATGGAAATGTTTGACAACCACTGCTGTTACAGAAAGGGAGAGACCTTAAGCTAAGAAAGAGAAGAAGCACAAAGAATAAGAATTTAAAGAAAAGAAGAATCCATACACAGCAGACAGAAATGTCTGGCTGAGAATTTAAACAGTTAGTGGAGAGAGAGCGAGAGAGACAGAGAGATTGATGGTATAAAAGGAGGCATGCAGTGCAGACGAGATCGAGAAAGATAGGACTAAAAAGAGAAAGTTGGAAAAGCTTTTACAAAGGTAGAGTGAAAGAGAGAGAGAGAGAGAGAGAGAGAGAGAGAGAGAGAGAGAGAGAGAGAGAGAGAGAGAGAGAGCAGGTCAAGAGTGATGGAGGACAAGAGAAATATCATGATGTGCGGACCGCAATCAGGCTATTACTGGGAATCAGTGGTGTAAAGTACGGTACCTAAGTACATTTACATACATAAACCACTTTAGCTCTATTTTATACCTTGGCTATTTGAAAATAGCCGATTTACAAGCTCACAATGCGTTGCATGGTGCGACCCATTGTGAGCTCGTAGATCTGCTATTTTCAAACATTTTGTACTTTTACTTTTGGTATTTCGATTTCGAACACTTTCATACTTTTACTCAGCACATTTTGTACAAATCTGTACTTTAACTCGCAACAGTGTATTTCTATAGTGCAGTATTGATACTTTTACTTAACAGAACGGGTATACATTATTTTATGCTTTAACTATTGAAAAATAGCAGATATACAAACTCACAGCGCGGCACCGAGTGCCGCACTGTGAGCTTGTAGATCTGCTATTTTTGAAAAATCTTGAAAATTAGAATTTTGACCCGATTCTATAAGTGTCTTTTGAATCCTTCTAAGATTTTTTGAAAAACCTATGTTTCTATGTCAGCAATCTGGCCAGCCATCATCAAAGAAAAGGTCCTTTTCACTTAACTGGAGCTCAGTTAGTCTGTTCTTGAGAGACTACTGTGTCAGTGGTTCTCAAACCTTTTCATGTGAAGGACCTCCAAAATGATATTTATTTGGCCACGGACCCCCATCTCAAAATATTTAGTTCCAGGAACCCCCCCAGAAGCAAAATTTGAGTTACAAACGTTCGCTTTGAAAATACATATATTCAAAGATTTGCGCACATTTTCACAACTTTTTCAAAAATAGCAGATCTACAAGCTCGCAGCGCGGCACTGCCGCGCTGTGAGCTTGTAGATCTGCTATTTTTCACTGGTTAAAGCATTCAATAATTCTCGGCCTAAATTTAAGTCAAATATTTGAGTACTTTTTCCACCGCTGCTGGCAATCACACTGAGGGAGGGCTTATGGAAGAGCTGTGGTGCTGAGGAAAGACAGCGAGCTGCAAATAAAAACCCATCTGTCTCTCTCCCTCTCTCTCTCGCCTCTCCTGCTCCTCATCTCTCCACCATTCCTTCCCGTCTCCTCTCTGTGTTTAGCTTCTGCCGTGCCCACTGTACAGTGAATGTAACCATAACGCCAAAGCCGAAAATACAGCTGATCTACAGGCTCACAACACGGCACGGCGCAATGCGTTGTGAGCTTGTGGATCGACTATTTTCGTTGCAAGGCGCCACTGCACAATAATGATAAATCAGACATGAGTCCGCCTCATGACTCTGTCTCCCTAACCACTAAATCTAACCTCTAAATGCCCTAATTCTACCCCTAACCCAAACCTGAATCTTTTCATTGTAAAACTAACTTTAACAATAAAAAGACACACCAAGAAAATGGTCTGTGTAATTCTCAAATTCTGCAATACACATGGGGACATTTTGGCCCTCAAACACATGCACGCAAGCGTGCACGCATGCACACGTACACACACACACACACACACACACACACACACGCACACGCACACGCACTACTCCCAAATAATCCTCACTGTCCCACTTCCAGTATACCACGGCCCAACCCATCATGGCCCGTCACATGACTGGTGCTGGACCAATGACGAGACCTTTCTCAGACAAAAATGTTCCAAGCATCCCCACAGGCTCCCCATCCCTCCCATCCCACCATCACACAATAGACAGCTTTGAAGGAAGACAAGAGCAGGGAGAGAGAGAGAGAGAGAGAGAGAGAGAGAGAGAGAGAGAGAGAGAGAGAGCGAGCGAGAGAGAGAGAGGGAGGGAGGGAGGGAGGAGGGCTGAAGGAAGATAAAATTAGATGGATGAGAGAAGAATGTGGCTTGTTTATGCACAACAGTGAGGCAAATGAGGCCATTAGAGTGAGATTAAACAGTGAGCGGTGGACTGTGAGAGCTTGAGAGGAACCAAAGACAAGTAGACAGGGGCGCTCAGTGGAGCGTAGCGCTGTCACCATCACCACTTGACGATTAATTATCTTACAAATAATTGCGATTAAAGATTGAATTGCGTATTTGGCAGTGAATATAGGAACATGCTGTATGTAAGAAAAAATACATGCATCCGAATTCCTTCAACAATATGTCAAAGTGTCCCTGAGCAAGACACTTAACCCCAAACTGCTGACAATGCGAACGTTTGAATGATGAGGAAGAGCTACCAGGCTAATAGAACAATACCTCAGGAGCTTGATCCACTGTGAGGACCTTTGTCAAGTTTGAATGATGACCACCATATCTAAACAGCAAACAAATATTACTACTCCCTTCCCCTGTAAACATGAAAACTAGAGTCCATAGTAAAACCAGTGATTTTCAAAGTGGGGTTCAGGTACCCCCAGGGGTCCTTTGAGGGGTTCCAGGGGGTCCCCAATGAAATGTGTTAATACGGCATCATTTTCACCACTTTAACCGTATATTGGCTATACAGATCTACAAGCTCACAGCGTGTCACTTCGTGCCGTGCGGCGAGTCTGCACATCTGCTATTATGGACTCATTTTGAAATAAAACAAAAATGCTGGGAAGACTAATTTAGAATTTTCTTTGAACAAATCCTCTCTTCTGGGGGTCCCTGGCTGGCACAAAACATTTTCAGATGGGGGGGTCCGCGGTCAAATACGGACACCATGGACGCGGCGGCCAGCGGCTGTCTCTCCAAATACGTGTCATTTTGGGGGTCCTTGGCACGGACAGGTTTTGAGAACCACTGGTGTGTGTGTGTGAACCACTGAAAGGTCTAGACAACATCTTACCAGGTTGACAAAGTCTTGGTAGCAGATCTTTCCATCTGCGTTCCCGTCGGCAAGAGCCAACAGAACCTCTAGCTTGTGGGGGTCGAGCTCCGACCCGTGGGCTTCCAGCAGGTCTCTGAACCGCTCCGTACTGATGAAGCCCGTTCGCTCTGGGTCATACTGGAACCAGCCACACGTACATGCACGCACGCACGCACGCACGCACGCACGCACGCCCACGCACACGCACACACACACACACACACACACACACACACACACACACACACACACACCCAAACGGTTATGATCAGAGCTACTGTATACGGAGGAGCACCAGTGGTTGAAAAAGTACTCACATTCTTTTTTTTAACTAAAATAAAAGTATCAATAGTGCAATGTAGAAATATACAAGTCCGGAATTCAACATTTACTTGAGTAAAAGTACAGAAGTATTATACTTAGAGGAGTATACTCCTCTAAGGTATATTAATGACATAGTTCAATATTGAAAATGGGTGGTCTTCCCCTTTAAGTACAGTACTTGAGTAAATGTTACACACACAGTTAGCACAGTGGAATAGAATAGAATAGAATAGAATAGACGAATCATTGCACACACACACACACACACACACACACACACACACACACACACACACACACACACACACACACACACACACACACACACACACACACACACACACACACACACACACACACACACACACACACACACCACATTGAAATAAGCAGCACGATATGGGGAAAAAAAACAATTAGATATTCATGCGAGCTCAATAACGATGTTGCACAGAACTCTCAGAACTCTCAGACGGTCAAAGCAGGGGCACAGTGGCACTTTGTTAATAGCATTCGTTTTGAAAGAATTATAATTGCTTCAAATAATTCCATGAAATCATTTTGTATTTTTCAATTTAGAACTGGCCAGGCTCTGCGAGGGACAAATCCACCATAGCCACAAGCCATTCCAGTGATAATAACTTGACCACTAAATACACCAAAGGCATTCAACAGACGAACCACCAAATAGATTGAAAAGCTATATTGATTCATCATTCACCCATAGACCCAGGCCACATCTTTCAGAGTTATTTGACACTGGAATGAGACATGTTGGCGTCTGCTGCTTGTACGGGAGAAAGCTGTTTTTGTTCCTATTACTGTATGTCATCGACGTGTCAGGTGACCTTCCGGTTACCTCCACGGGAAATATTGGTGATCCATAAGCTAGCGAACAGCGCCATCCAGTGTCACTTTCCACCACTCCTCCCATAGACCAGGGTTCCCCAATAGGTTTGCGGCCTGCGGGGGGCTACTGTCTGGCCCACACCAACCCCAGTAATAATGGTGGTATAAGAGCAGCAACAACACTATATCATAGTATCATAGTATATCATCGTTGTCGGCTGGAAATTTGTACATTGTTTCGCAAATCATACAAGGCCGTTGCACAAAAGTAGTGAAAACAGCAGATCTACAAGCACACAACGCCTCGCACCGCGAGGCGTTGTGTGCTTGTAGATCGGCTGTTTTCACTAGTTTAAATAATTTTAAAAAATATAAATTCAAAACGTTTTGGACAAGATTTTCACCCGTCAACGACGATATCTGAACTGTCGCTGGAGTAGCAGGAACACCGCCATCGCCCCCTGCAATGTTGTGGCACTCGGCTTGGTACCCTAGACATAATTCGGCCCTTGGGGAAAACTAATTGGGGAACCCTGCCATAGACTAACACTATGTCGCCTTTTCCTTTTTTTTTTTTTTTAAACAAAAAAAACAGAAACTGTTTTTGTTCCCAACTGTTATTGTTCCGGTGATGTCATCAACGTGTCAGGTGAACAACTTAAAATTGGGAATAAGGGTATTACTAAACTGCGGTTCAACACATCACATCAACATTTACGCATTTCCTTGAGTTGAATATCTATCATTCAGGAATGCACTCGCTCAGTCTGGAACTGGCATATTATATATACATCTAACAGGAAGGAGAAAACAACACAGCCTATCGTCACTGTCAGAAGGTTTCTGACAGTGAAACCTTGTATCTCCAAGTTTCAAATTTGTACGTCTTTTCATAAAGTAAAGCCCTGCTTCATCATGCAAGACTGTCGCACAAAACAAGTGAAAATATCAGATCTAAAAAGCACACAACTATAATAGCAGATCTAAAAAAGCACACAACTAGTGACAATAGCAGATCTAAAACAGGGTTCTCACACATTTTTACCAATTAATTTCCAAAACTTTTCCAGAATATTTAACCCAATTTCCAGGACTATAATACAATAATTCAGCTCAATAACAAGTCGCTTACTCCTATGCACAATGCCCAAAGACAGGTAGTGTATGCCAGTGGTTCTCAACCTTTTCAGGCTGTGACCCCCGAAATAATCATATTTTAACTGGGGACCCGGGCACCCTGACGAGCACTAAGAATTGAGGAATTTTGTATAACACGTTTCTATGTGTTTCACACAGACATGGAGTATTGCGAGGCGTTGTGAGCACGTAGATCGGGTATTTTCACAATTTCTGCCTCTAATATTTGACAATTTGGCCAATGTTTAATTCGTCATTTCAGAGGTATTAACAAAATCAATAACCAAAGACAATGCATAGCTATTTTTTCCAGGACCTTCCAGGACCCTTGATCAATTCCAAAACTTTTACAGTACTGGAAAAATATTTTTCTAATTTCAAAATATTTCCAGAAATGTCATGACCGTGGGAACACTACTAAAAGCACACAACACCTCGCATCGCAGACATACAAGGTTTCCACCCGACAACACTGCTATGCTTTAGCTTTTGATGCTCATGTGCCTGGACAGGAGCGAGAGAGAGTGGAGCTGCTGTAGATCTCTAGGGATCAACACAGAACTAAAGATACTCCATGTCTGTGTGAAAAGCTACACTTGTTCAACTGAAGACAAATCCATATAAAAAAAAACATGTCATTCCTGGAGTTCCGTGTTTGATATGGATGTCAGGTTGTTTGTGAACAGAAGCAGTAGACAGCGGCTGCCGCACTTTCCCTCTGTGCGTGTGTGTAAGTGTGTTTGGCTGTATGTGTGTGTGTGTGTGTGTGTGTGTGTGTGTGTGTGTGTGTGTGTGTGTGTTTGTGTGCGTGTGTGTGTGTGGCTGTGGGGGTTGTTTTTTCAGTATATTTACTGTACAGCGTATGCATGTGTACTTGACTTGTGTGTGAGTGTGAGTGTGTGTGTGTGTGTGTGTGTGTGTGCGTGCGTGCGTGCGTGTGTGTGTGCATGCGTGCGTGTACTGTGTGTGTCTGTAAACAAGAAGCACTCACATTGTGGCATTCAGTTAAAAATGAGCAGGCACAGGTGTGCGTGTGCGTGTGTGTGTGTGTGTGTGTGTGTGTGTGTGTGTGTGTGTGTGTGTGTGTGTGTGTGTGTGTGTGCGCGCGTGTGCGTGTGTGTGTACTATTTGCCATATGCCAGGCTTGGCAGACATATGAAGCCAGACGGTCTCCTCTTTAGAATGACAACAGACCAGGTCCTGGATCAGGTTCCCTAATTGTCTCTCCTTTTGTACATTCTTATAGGATTTACTGCAGAATACGTTTTGATGATTTTGCCCTAAATAAACGTATCTGTCATATAGGCTACTGTGGGCGTGATGAATAAAATGATATGGAAAAGGCTAATTAATCATCAGCAAATACAGTAGTTCACATCAAAACTTTTCATTCACAGTTTAGATACCTTTTATACTCAAATTGTTTCATGCTGGTGTTGCATGCCGTAAATAGCAGATATACAAGCTCACAACGCGTCACAAACTAAGTCTACAACTAAGTATAAATCAGGCTTAAGAGAGTGTAGTAGTGTACTGTATAGAGTCAGACAAGCACACAACACTCATTTCCGCCAGTGTGAACAAACACACTCAAACAACACTATTGTTCACACACAGACCCAGCACATACACACTCATACGCTCTCTCTCTCTCTCACGCACACACACACAAACACACACGTAGCCACGCATGCACGCACCCACGCCTTGGCAGACAAAAAGTTGAGCTAAGATCTAAGCAGCAGAGTGAACTAACCTTCTCCTGCAGCAAGTCAGCCAGTTTCTGCCTGGAACATTTTGTCATGGTGGAGGGAGGCCAGCTGCCCACAATGCGCACCGTATTGTGTGACACAGTGAACGTGTTTGTGTCTCCATCAGATTATCTGATCCTGGCCGTGTGCAGGATCATTTGCAAGACAGAAGGATTACACTCCAATATAGAACTCCCACCACACACACACACACACACACACACACACACACACACACACACACACACACACACACACACACACACACACACACACACACACACACACACACACACACACACACACACACACACACACACACACACACACACCAACCGTGCCCCACCCCACTAAGAACCCCAATACCCTAGATTCAGGCCGCTACCCTTGACACCCACATTCTCTCACTGTCTGTTACTCTCTTCTGCGTCCTCAAATATTGTGTTGTCCCTCTCTCTCTCATGCACAACAATGCAAGCCACCTCAGGAAAAAAAACTATGCAGATCTATTTGTGCAAAGATTCATACATCATCTTGCTTCACCTTTTGTCCAGTCGCACACGAAAACACATTCAAAAACACACACGCACGCAAGCGCGCACGCACGCACACACAGGCACGCACGCACGCACGCACACACACACACACACACACACACACACACACACACACTACACCAACTAACATTCCCCCACACACCCGGCTTCACACTTGAGTGAGCATTCTCCAGGCAACAGGCTAGCTACGGCTGAGTGCAAAGGCACCCACACTTAACAATGGGCCCATAACGGCAATTTCATGCAAGGCTCACCCGATCCCTTTACTCCCAATTACTGACCATTTCCTCAACGTTCACGGCGGGTGGGCGATGCTCGGACCACAGTATGATATATAGGGCTGCCATACCCATCTCATGAGATCAATTTAGACTCTTCCGGGTGCCCCAAATAGGGCTGGGCAATTAACCAGGAATATATTGAAACCTTTAGAACCAATAACCGACTTAATCTTGCTGATGTAGGTTAAATGAATAATCGAGAATAAAATGTTTGTATTTAAAGTAGATATCACAGAATCGACATGAACAAGTTCTAATAGATTAATTTTATAATGGTGGTGTGCAAAGATTTTGAAAATATCTCATATCTATTCAACGTATAAATAGGGTGAGTATATATTTATGCACAAGAGTCAGCTAACCTTTGTTGCAATGGTTGCCTTGTTTTATACTTTGTTGTGCGGTTGTGCTGCACATAAATAGCCAATCTAAAGTACAAGTGCATTGTGGTCTGATGCAATATGAGCTTTTAGAGTGCCTATTTCTGTTTTTGGATAATGTTTGAAAATGGTCAGTCCTGCAAAGTTATTTCCATGCCACTGTCTATGGCCTGGGACATAAGCGAGGCATGATGAACAACAAAGAGGGTGTACAGTAATTTGACCCGATACAAATCCTTCAGATTAAGATGTGTATATCGGTCACATTGTCTGTTTTAGCATCAGGGCATTAAGAGTATAAGCTGCCCTGCTAAAACAAAGGCTTGTATTCATCATGCACACAAGCGTGCACGCACACACACGCGCACACGCACACAAATGTACACATTCGCACACGCGCACACACACACATTCGCACACGCGCACACACACACACACGCACGCACACACACACACACACACACACACACACACACACACACACACACACACACACACACACACACACACACACACACACACACACACACACACACACACACACACACACACACACACACACACACACACACACACACACACACCCCAATCCTGCAGTTAACAAGGCCAAAAACCAGACCAGACAGGGAGAGAAGGAATGATAGGGAAAGAGCAAATATGTGTGCATGTTATTTACATAAGGCTGCATATTAAGGAGCCAGAGGGAAGGAAGCCATGAGGCCCATAGCTCACACTGACAAAAAATGGAGTTGCCATGACAACCATTTAAGTATCCTAATGGCTTCAAGTGAAAAATGAACAGTACCTGCTAGCCCTACAGTAAGTGGAACACAAGGGATCTTTCTTTATAGAAAGTAGGAGGACATAATCGTGCCAATTTTCTCGCTCAGTGATAATTGGCAGAAATCCCACAGACGTATTATTTTTTTTATATATCGTCGTTGTCGGGTGGAGGAAATCTTGTATGTCCAAAACCTTCCTTTTTTGTTATTATTTCAAAAACTATTTAAAATAGTGAAAATAGCCGATCTACAAGCACACAACGCCTCGCACTGTGAGGCGTTGTGTGCTGCTTTTTTCCCTACTTTTGTGCAACAGTCTTGTATGATGAAGCAGGGCTTTACTTTACGAAAAAACAAACACATTTTAAATTTGGAGATAAAAGGTTTTTGCTGGACATTGACGATATATATAGAGAGAATTGTTGCCATTTGTTAATACATCTGGGTCCTTGCACTCACATTCCCACCTGGACCTTTTAAGGGCAATTATAATTCAGTGGTCCAAATTACCCCCATCCTTGCTCTTGCCTACTTCCTGATGACTTGAACGCATTGGTCAAAGGAGAGATACAAACAACACCATGCATTAAGCTTCCACAGTATAGTATCGGAGGTTCACAGCCATGCCATCACCAAAGCTGTAAGATTCCATGCCTTCATTTTTTATTTTTGTGTGTCCTTTTTTTTACGCCTTTTCTACCCAATTGATTCCTCCCTGCACACATTTCTGTGAGTTGTTATCGGCTCACCTGCCAGCGAGGAGCCCCCACCGAGAGGACATAGCACCTCCGTCGTACTCCTTCCGCCCAACACTCCCTGCTGACAGGTGCTGTCCCAGCTATAGGAGTACAGGCAGAGACAAATATCACCCTCCCCACCCCAAACTCGACAAAGCCGGATGCACCGTGGTGATAGATTCCATGCCTTCATGATGACCATGCATCAACTAACCCCCCACAACTAAATAAACCCTTTATATCAACTAGATGGCATGTACATGCACGCACAGCTTATGGCTGTTTACGACTTTACAACCCCTACACAGTGGCTGCATAACACTCTGGCATGTTCTTTTCCAAAGTAAGCACGAACCACCGTAAAGTCTGCCAAAGTCCCTCATTGTGTCCTTCAATGGAGTCAAATGAAGGGGGGCCACCCTCAGAGACAAGGAGGTCATTGCAGTACATCAAATGCAGTTAGGCTGGTTCCCTAGGAAACCCTACCTCCTATCAAATCACCAAACAAAAGATTAAAGGCAGTGGATATTCAGCAGCCATTAGAAGGCATACTTTATAGGAAATGCTATTAAGTCATCAGGCCCTCCGTAGAAAATAACCCAAGGCTCTGTCCAGCCAAATCCTTCCCTAATCTTTACCACACCAAATCCATTCATAAACTTAACTGTAACTAAAAAGAATTAATGAAACCACATGAAATGCACACCTAAATGTAACCATACCAACAATAAATAAGCTGAACTCAAATTAAATAATGAAATCACATCAAACACTGATGTAACCAAATGTAACCAAAGCAAACCCATGCCTAAACCTAACCGTAATTTAAATCAATTAAACAACATAGCTATAAGTCAAGCTGAAACTATTTAAACCAGTGGTTCCCAAACTTTTTAGCCTGTGACCCAAAAAAGAAATTAGATGTTTGCCTGGACTCAAACTAGTGAAACTAGCAGATCTATAAGCTCACAACGCATCGCTTTGTGCCACGCTAGGAGCTTGTAGATCGGCTATTTTCACTACTTCTTAGACATTTGTTTTCAATTTTTTGGAATTTCTTTTCTTTTTCTTTTCTTTATTCTTGCATGAGATTAGTACAGAAAAATCATTGCATTTTTTTTTTTAATCATTAAAAAAAGTTTTTTGAAAAAGTTTTGAAATAATAATAATTAAAAACAAAATGTCGGAAACACAAAATTAAGGGACCCATAAAAATGTCCCCACAAATGGGTCCCATCCCAACCCGGTGTTTGGAAAACAGTGATCTAAACAGCTTGACCTATGGAGTCTCAACATCAATGTGGCCTTTCACCTTATGTCATGTACGGGTCAGTGTGTGCCGGCACTGCTGACCTGTCGATGACGAGCGCTGTTCTCTGGAACAGTGACCACAGACTGACAGAAAGGCTGCTGCTGTCTGCCAGGGAGGGCAACGAAGAAAGACCGGAGTTAATTGAGATGGACAGCAAACAACTCTATCTTACACTACCGTGGCAGCAGTGCGCAGGAGGTAGAGTGGCCTTCTGGGAACAGAGAGCTCCCTGGTTCCAATCCCCGGTTCCTCCTGTTGAAGTGTCCTTGAGCAAGACACTGTGTCCAGGCACAATCGTGTGTGTGTGTGTGTGTGTGTGTGTGTGTGTGTGTGTGTGTGTGTGTGTGTGTGTGTGTGTGTGTGAACACACATTGTAAAGCGCTGTGGATTAAGCCGCTATATACGTAAATGCAGACCATTTACCAATTGCAAATTCTCAATTCCACTTATACTGTACCTATGCTGACAAGTTAGTAAAAAACGAATATGCATAGTAGTGAACAGTGTACTGTGTATTATAGGAGGTTGGAGGGGGTCAGACCACAAGGCAAAGGAGAAAAAAGTTCATGCCTTCATTTGACGACCTCCAACAAACAACAGAGAAAGAGTTTTTCACTCCTGTATAATGCATTTAATTCATACTTTAAACCAGGACGCATGCCCTAATAATAATAGCAATGTATGCAGTGACCACCTAGAGCACTGGTTTTCAACCCTTTTCATATCAAGGTCCATTATTTATTCGGCATGAGCCACGGACCATCATTTGATGAGATTTTTGCCTCTAATTCCATGCTGTATTGATATTGGTACCAAAGGAGAGATAACAGGCAAACGTTGATCACAATAACAATTCTTCTACATTCTCTAACCGTGTAGACTTCTTGGAAATTAAGTAATGCAGATGCTTAACAATAATTTAACTCTCGAGAGCATAAAATGAAACCACATTTTCATGTTACACTCTCAAGAGTTAAAGATCCAAAAGGGTCCATTTGGTTACCAACTCCCCATCATTTAGCAGGGGACCACCTGGAACCCTCTCAAGGAACACTGGTGGTCCCCGGACCACTGGTTGAGAACCACTGACCTAGACTAGAGTCATGAAACAGTAGTGCAGCATGTGACTACTAGTTGTACATCATCCCTACTGTCTTCTTCGCTCTCTCTCTCTCTCTCTCTCATACACATTCATTATCTACCTCTCTCTGTCTTTCTGACAGAGTGCTGTCATTCAAATGTCTCTGTAATGCACATGTCTGATTGTTATGCACATGTGTCAATCATGCTTGTATCAGCAGTCGATCAAAGGTTACCATTTGAAGTGGAAATGCCGGGTTTTCGATGCCCCACACTCTTTCAGGAGAGGAAGTAGGCTAAGTGCTATTACAGATGAAACTGTAAAGTAATGGCATGTAGGATGAGATGTGTCTACATATCTCAAAGGTGAAAGACCATGCCAGCATACAGTCACCTCAGGAATGACACAGAGCTTAACTTAGATCACGATTCTACAAATGCCTTCTAAATCAATAAACCTTTTCATGTCAAGGACCCCCAGAATGTATGGATTTCGCTGTGGACATCCCGTCTGAAAATGTTTTGGAAAATAGTTTATATCAACTATATATAAGAACAATATCAATATTATTTTTAAAAATAAATAAATAAATAATAAATAGCAGATGTAGAAGCTGCAGTAGTATATCTGCAATTCTTTTTCGCCCGGAGCCTTCCTCAGCGTGATAATGAATCCCAAATCAAATGAGTGCTGGTGATCAGTTCAAGTTAATTGGAAGTCTGGAGTCTGACAACAGAGATGAGTGCTCACTTACTCTTTTTAAAGTGTTCCTGTATTTCCATAGTGCCTTTCTGGAAAGCGCTTTACACTGACTGCACATTACTGTACATTCATCCATTGACACACATTCACAATTTCACACACAGGTGGCGAAGGTAACCACGCAAGGCATGAAACTGCTCATAAACAGCATTAAGGAGTTCGGTGTCTTGCTCAAGGACACTTGGACACGCAGCCAGGAGGAGCAGGGAATGGAACCCAGAACCCTCCAGATCCCTGACCCCACTGTACCTCCTGAGCGACCAGTCCTAACGTGGACGCTTTCATGCCTGCGATTGGCTAGTATCAGTACATCTCATAAGCTGGAGGGACACGATTGTCGATATTGGTTCCAGTCCATAGCCTCACAGGGTGCTATGCCAAAGCCTGAAGGGATGACTGCTCTGAGATTTTTAATTCACAAAAATGGGAGTTGAACACTAATTGGGGTGGTCCTTGCCCTGTTGGCAGCAGGCACAATAATCGGGCCTAGTAGTATGCGATCAGACACACAGACAGACAGACAGACAGACAGACAGACAGACATACAGAGGGTGAATGCATGATGTACTGGCGGAGATTAATAAGCAGAGTATATCATTTTGCTTTAAACAACAGGACGCAATTCACGAAACAACACAGCTTCAAAACAGCTAAAGTTTTGCTATCAACCCTTCTTTCTCACAGTCTCTGACGACTGTAACATCCAAAAAAACAGATTGCAGACTGCGTGCTCTGCTCTTTTGAAGAAAAAAGAAAAAGAAACACGCTCCGTATCGCTTACGGTAAAGTTGTCTCCAAATGATGTTGAATCAGCAGTAAAAAGGAACTCAAAACCTCAGGCCCTCCAAGACCAGCGAGTTCACAGCATCAACGTTTCAAACCGGAGGAATACAGTACAGCGTCACTGTCGAGTGGAAGCCTTGTATGTCCAAAAACCGTTCCGTTTTGTGTTCATCATTTTACAAATTATTTAAAGTAATAGCCGATCTACAAGCACACAATGCTTGTAGATCTGCTATTTTCACTAATTTTGGGGCGGCAGTCTTGTATGATGAAGCGGGCCTTTACTGCCTTTACTTTACGAAAAGACGTACAAATTTGAAACTCAAGAGATACAAGGTTTCTGCCCGACAGTGACGATGTGCTGGGAGGGAGGGCAGCTCATGTACTCAAAATATCATGGGTTTAATTTTGGCTGGTGTCCTTTGTTGCTTGTCATTCACCTGCTCTCCTTTCTCTCTCTCTCTCTCCCTGTCTCCTCTCTCTCCTCTGTGTCTCTCCTCTCTCTCCTCTGTCTCTCCTCTCTCTCTCTCTCACACACGCACGCACACACACACACCAAATAAAGATGTCTGTTCTTCACACTGATATGTATGGCTATGCTGCTGGTTGGGGCACACAAGGCACACAACACAGTCAATCAGCAATGGAACGTGTGTGATGTGACTGATGAGGGGTGAAATAACACGCTGTAAGTCGGCATCTGCAGCTTTCTCACACCTCTCAATCTCCTCTGTGTGTTATCTAATGAAGCAGAAATGCTATTAAGAAAAAAGCTAAAAAATATTCTCTTCAGCATAATTATCAGGGCTTGAAATGAACCCTCGTCAATCCGCCAAATATGGGGAAAAAAACAAGTGAACTATGGTGAGTAATGCTGTCAGGTTACGATAGAGAATTTGGCAGGTGATGAATCAAGTTCTAAATATCCATCTAAAAATGTTGCCACGGACATACAAAATGAGAAGACAATAATACATGTATTACCAGAAGCACATAAAGAGATAGCCCTGAATGACCATAACAGGTCTGTAATAGAGATGGACCGATTGTTTTATGAAGGTCTGACCTGCCAAAACCGATTTTTCCGATACCGATTTCTTTAGCTAAGAACTAGAAAATAGGGTTGCTCCAATACCCTTTTTTTCAGGCCAAGTAGGCCTACAAGACATGCTTCAATTGGAGTACCAATAAGCTAGAAGAACACTAATGCCAAATCAATCACAATAGTACAATATCCAAAATCACAGACAATATCCAGTCTAATATGACCGTCTGGACTAGGCAGGAGGAAAGCAGGTGACGCATGCTTTTTTTCCCCTTCTTTTTGGAGACGACATTGACACAGGATTATGGAATATATCCTTACATTGCAAAGGTAATCAGCACCATCTGTATTCTGTAAACCAGAGCATCATGCTGTGCAGTGCCATAGACACACTCGGCATAAAACCGGTATTTATGTCAGTGACCTGCCGGTCACCGATTCGGCCGGTTTGATATCATACCTGCTGATTTTTGATATTGTCCATCCCTAGTCTGTAACACTGTACAAATTTGTACACAAAGTGTACAAATGTACACTCTCAGTATTATGGGGGTCCTTGCAAATACTAATGACCTGATGAAGATCTGAATAGATCGAAACGTTGTCCAAATAAAGAAAGTCTTTTTGTACCTTATCTGGTGTGCGGTCTCCAGGCCTGGAATTTCGTCAGTTTAGGGGCAAGGCCACTTGGCCTTTAGTGTTGTCCATTTTTTGAGGGCACAAAGGCCAAATGCCAGGGCAGGAAGGCCATCAATAAAACAAGATTTTAGAATTTAGTCCATTGAAAGAATTTGTTGAATTTAAGGGTTAGGGATGATAACCTCTGATCCATGCTCAGCCCTGCATCAATCAAAGTCACTGGATTGGTTTAAAGATGGGGACTCGGAGGAGTTAAGATTTCAGAATCTCAACAAAATACATTGATGCTTACATGACAAGAAAGAGACACCGGTGTCTACAAATTGACAAGAAAGAGACAGAGGAGAAAGTGGTCCAGTCAGCTGGGGCATTAAGGCCACTGTGGCCTCAGGTCATGCCATTGTTTTGAGGGGCACAAGGCCAAACTGAGGGGCAACAGAGGCCATGGCCTTCATGGCCTCCATGAAATTCCTGCCCTGGCGGGCTCCATCCATTTTTCATGGTCCTTGCAAATACAACATTTGAGAACCACTAGTACTATAGTGGACTCATAATGTATAATATCATAATGTATATATTACAGTACATATATAGTGTCATAGTAAATAAGTGTCATACATATTCTGAAGAAAACCTGGAGACTGACATTCAGTAATTGGGTATTGAAAATAAGAACATGAAAAAAATGTAATCTAGATCAAGTCTTGCCACGGACACATTTTGTCTGTGTACGGACATGTTGATGACCCCTGCCTCCTAGTCCTAATCCTCCAATTGCCATAAGCACAATGTCATAAATCCTGACATGTACATAATAAGAACCGTTGGCTTGCTCTCTGACGCTGCATGCCATGAACACAGTGTCGTGACTCGTAACATATGGCCACATTGGCTCGCTCTGACGCTGCGTGTTTGAGAGGGCGTTTAATGCCTAGTAATGGGATTGCCAAGTCTACACATATGACAAATATACAGTAACCTGCTTTATTTTCTCTCGCTCTCGCTCTAGTTCATGATGTAGGGGAGGCTATTATTATTCATTATATTTCTTTATATTACTATTGATATGTTATGCAGAAATGGGTATGCAGTGATTCATTTTTAACTTTAAAATCAATCTAGAAAATATTGTCTGGTGAAAGAAGTTTATTTCAAGTCCTGATTATCATCACCAGAGAGTTCTGTAAGAGCTCCTCTCCTAGTGATAAAGGCTTTATAAGCCAAAGATTTAGATTTGTGTCACTTAACAGTTCTATAAAGTATTCAATCCTCCTTTAACGGGAGGCCCGGCTATGTAGGCACGGAGCACTGGTAATCAAATGAAATAAGACATATCCGACAAACACAAAATGAATACATCAATTCCAACTTCAAACAAACAACTATGTACACTTGGGGAAATTTGTTTCAAGCAGCTTGTACACGAAAACAAGGGGGATTTATTTTTAAGAAGTAATACAATTCCATCTGAGCATTTAAAACTAATATTGCAATACGGTTGAATGATTGTGACCATAAGTTTGCAGTTTACTGTCAGAAACGGCACAGCTTGTCCGTATACGTGTATACGTGTAACGTCTGACACTGTGGTTCCCCTGACACATCACTGTGACATCACAGGTGACGTCACAGTGATGTCAGATACTCAGAGGAGGGATAACGCCTGACACTGTGGTTCCCCTGACACATCACTGTGACATCACAGGCGACATCACAGTGATGTCAGATACTCAGAGCAGGGATCTCCATATATGGGCATGAACAGGTGACATCACAGTGGTATGCTGGTTCAGACAGGGATCTCTATGTATGGGCATAAAAGGGATTCTATGTTGTGATGTCATGGGAACCACTCTATGCCCATATATGGAGATCCCTGATCCCTGGTCATCAATATTAAGCCCATATCTAACAGGACTTCATATCCATATATGGGGAACTGGTCCGATGCTTGTCGCCCTGAGGCGTCTTACTAGTATAGAATAACTGTTACTTTGTGGTACGAAAAACACAACACTGATGGTAACTTTCACCTGGTAAAACACGTCCAGAAGAAGCTAACATGCTGCAGCTTTAGCCAGATGTTTTGTTCATTACAGAGAGAACTCTTTATTAACTTGCAGCAAAGCCATCTAATGCCAGTCACACTGTCGCACTTATTCTTCATTTCATTCTTCATTATTCTTATTTTTTATTATTAGAAAATAAAAATTATCCCAGGGGCACATTATTGCGACCGAAGGTCGCATATACTCTGAAGAATCGTGTCGCTTGAGTGTCCTTCCTTCCTTCCTTCCTTCCGTATCCTCGTGACCGTCCTTCCGTATCCTCTGTGATGTCAGCGAGTTGTGACATCACTTCCTGTACAGGGCGGCTACACGAAATGTGGATAACACTATATATGGAGATAGTCCAGTCCATCATGTCATATGGGACTACCGTCATAGAAAGTAGCCATTGTTAGGCCGGAGTCATTGGCTGTCTAAACATGGAGATGTGGATAACACTATATATGGAGATAGTCTAGTCCAATATGTCATATGGGACTACCGTCATAGACAGTAGCCATTGTTAATCCGGAGTCAATGGCTGACTGTCTGTACAGGAAGTGATGTCACGTGACATACTTTTTATGCCCATATATGAGTCCTAACATGGAGATGTGGATAACACTATATATGGAGTTTCGGTCGCATATACTCTGAAGAATCGTGTCGCTTGAGTGTCCTTCCTTCCTTCCTTCCGTATCCTTCCATATCCTCGTGACCGTCCTTCCGCATCCTCTGTGATGTCAGTGTGATGTCAGCGAGTTGTGACATCACTTCCTGTACAGGGCGGCTACACGAAATGTGGATAACACTATATATGGAGATAGTCCAGTCCATCATGTCATGGGACTACCGTCATAGAAAGTAGCCATTGTTAGGCCGGAGTCATTGGCTGTCTAAACATGGAGATGTGGATAACACTATATATGGAGATAGTCTAGTCCAATATGTCATATGGGACTACCGTCATAGACAGTAGCCATTGTTAATCCGGAGTCAATGGCTGACTGTCTGTACAGGAAGTGATGTCACATGACATACTTTTTATGCCCATATATGAGTCCTAACATGGAAATGTGGAGAACACTATATATGGAGATAGTCCAGTCCATCATGTCATAATGGGACTACCGTCATAGACAGTAGCCATCGTCTCACTCTGAAGAATCGTGTCGCTTGAGTGTCCTTCCTTCCTTCCTTCCTTCCTTCCGTATCCTCGTGACCGTCCTTCCGTATCCTCTGTGATGTCAGTGTGATGTCAGCGAGTTGTGACATCACTTCCTGTACAGGGCGGCTACACGAAATGTGGATAACACTATATATGGAGATAGTCCAGTCCATCATGTCATATGGGACTACCGTCATAGAAAGTAGCCATTGTTAGGCCGGAGTCATTGGCTGTCTAAACATGGAGATGTGGATAACACTATATATGGAGATAGTCTAGTCCAATATGTCATATGGGACTACCGTCATAGACAGTAGCCATTGTTAATCCGGAGTCAATGGCTGACTGTCTGTACAGGAAGTGATGTCACATGACATACTTTTTATGCCCATATATGAGTCCTAACATGGAGATGTGGATAACACTATATATGGAGATAGTCTAGTCCAATATGTCATATGGAACTACCGTCATAGACACAGCCATTGACTCCGGCCTAACAATGGCTACTGTCTATGACGGTAGTCCCATTATGACATGATGGACTGGACTATCTCCATATATAGTGTTCTCCACATTTCCATGTTTAGGCCCCATCGCTCACACCCTCGATGGGGTTGGCGATAGGGCCTTTCTGTGTGGAGTTTGCATGATTCCCCGTGTCTCCTAGGGTTGATACCCTCACAAAAACATGAACAAACTCCACCCAGAATGATAACAACTAGAATCGTCAGAGAAACACTGTGGTTGGCCAGATAGTCAAGAATTGGTGACATGCGACCTCGCCCTTTAGGGCGAGGTCGCATGTCACCCTGAGGTGTCTTACTAGTAATATTACCACTATACCTTATACAAAATTATTTTCAAGATGAAATGGGAATGACCAAAGAGCAATACATCTTGGAAAGATTTTCATAAGAGATGTTAATATCAAAGTCCCTTTAAGTGTCAAACTCTGTCTGAGAGTCATGGACACCCATACTGACTGTATCGTTTTGGATAGACTTACATACATTGCTAAGGGCAAGCCAATGCTACACACAGCCTAGTCTGGCTGTGCCATTCAGAGAGTGATATGTTGCTCATAGTGTACCTGCTCTACGTGCTGACTCAGAGACAAAGCAAGCACACTGCATATTACACCACCCAGCGTATGATTTATATTCTTCAACACATCTCAACTGCTTATTAAAAATCGCATCAGTGCAAAGTCGAGCGGTGCTAACTTCACATGGTATCAAACATGACACTTTTTTGGTGACAGAAGCACAGAAAGCTTGTCCGTGTCTGTGTCCGATTGATTGATTGATTGAAGAATTTATTAGAAGTTTGCAATAGAAAAAAGTACAGTTTCATGACAGTACAAATCACTGGTACAAGGTCAACTAAAAGGAGATCCTAGAAAGCCGAGGCTTATTTCCACAGGAACCACACTTTAAGTATCTCATATAAATCGGGAGATCGATCGAAAAATTATAATAAATAAATCTATGACTACTTGAAAAGGTAAGGAAAATAGCTGTTGGTTAAATCTTCTTGGCTGTGAATGAGTTAAGGTGTGCCAGCCCAATAGGACAACTAGAAACTAAACAGATTGATGAAAACAAATGGGGGGCAGGGCAGGTAACTCAACACGCTGCTGAATAAGAGATGCCAGCCAAACACACGCACATGCACATCTCAACTACACTTGACTGAAGCTCATTACAATGTTGTAATAGAGCACTTGACCTACAGAGTGTAATGTCACATTACTCATTACCTTACAGCTGTCAAAGACGTTTCAATGTCTCAGTGGGCCCAAGGCAAGCGCTTCACTAAGATATTAAGACCACGTTCATTAAGGTCATTGATCAGCACTAATCTTCAACATTAAAGACCAGACACGCATGGGAGCCCAGGTGAAAGCATCACATTGCCAGGCCATGGAGCCAACATGCACATACTTGTGCATGGTGCGCGCACGCACGAACGGACACACATTCTAAGGCAGTGGTTCTCAATCTTTTTTGGCGGCAGTACCCCCTTACACTGATTTCCGAAGCCAAGTACCCCCTTGCTCTGACTGCAGCAAAATTTACATCAAAAGTCCAGTTCCAATGCCAATACATTCAAAATAAAACAGCATAATGGCAAATAAACATTGCTTTCTAATCAATAACAGTTACTACTAGTCGTCATTTGGTATAGAAATTTTCACACAAACTCTGTAAATGTTTTATCATTAACCATGACAGTAAAATACATATTCCCATTTTCTAGTTTTTCCTCACGTACCCCCTGCAGTAACCCCGCGTACCCCCATTTGAGAAACACGGCTCTAAGGGACAGCCCCACCCTGTGCACCATTACAACACCACTAAAACAATGTTTATAAATGTCCCAAATATGTGAACGTATTAGGTAAACCATAATTCTTAGCTTTTCAAACTAGGTCTTACATATTTTAGGTATCTGACGTGTTTTAGTTAGGCTTAAACTAGGTATGGTAATTATTTGTTTTCTTCTGTATTTTGTTATGTTTTTATTTTATATTCTAGTATTTGGATTTGAATATAATAAGAAAATTCAAGATTCCCCCCCCCCCCCCCCCCCCCCACACACACACACACACACACAGAGTTACTTCTTGAACACAAAGCTTGAGTGCTCCCTCGTCATGGTCTAATTAGTGGATCTAATAAAGCGCCAGTCTCGTTAAGAGAGGGAGACGCTCGTTAGTCTCTCTGCTAATTACACAGGAGCACAGGGGAGGACAGGAAGCACCTCATTCACTGGTCATTACTCACCCAGACCCTGAGACAGAAGACATGCTCATCTGACAGACATGGACACTCACACATTTACATCTATGCACACATCTACACAACAGTGCACACAAATACATCCACAGCATGCACATAAATAGGGCTGTAACAGTAATCAATATTATTGTCATAAAATAATGCAAATAACCTACGGTCACAGGCCTACTCAGGGACTTTTTCATAATAATAATAACTTTTCTAGATACTGTCGCTGACCTAGTCACTCAACTGTGGTACCTCAATCATTCTCACACCTCAAACCATCTGAACCAGGGGTCTTCAACAGAGGGTCCGGGACCCCCAGAGTTACTACATGGGGTCCTCCAAATCTTTGTGTGATTTTTTTCCCCTCCATTTTTATATTAACCACTTGAACCCTAGCGTCCATATTCTGAGAACACCAGTTTGGTGTAGAGGGGAAAAAGAGCAGACTAAGTACAGAGTGAAAGGTCAAGTTTATTAAGTATTGACAGTTCAAGTGGTTAAATATCTTAAAACACAAATTGACATGAATCCAAAATACACTGACGATTGTGCTGTCAAAGATGTCAAAGATATATGGTATCTAAACCATCTATGGGTTGTGGGCCCCTGCTTCATCTCTCCCTCAACTAAGGGGTCCTCGGCCTGACAACGTTGAAGACCCCTGATCTGAACTAAATGAATAAATTCAATATGTGCCAATCAGAACCCCAGCTCCACCCACAACCAATCGACAGCTGAGTGACACAACAATGATAGTGCGAGGCCGGACGCGGAATAGAAAGAATCCGATGAGATTAGCTTAGTTCATTTCCCAGATATCACCTTCTCCAGTCAGGACTTAGGAGGGATTTCAGATGAAAAGGTCAGCCCGTCACATGGAAGAACCTGCTCACCATGCATGTCACGGCCCCCTACGGCCGGGCCACCGCCAGGCCGCCATCACGCCAATGGCGAAGGCATGACTAATGGCTTGACAGGACTTCTAATAGCCTCCGAAATGTCACAGCCGTGTCCGATGGAAAGACCACAAAGGCCAAGGCCACGGAGGAACGTAAAGATATAAGTGCGTCTTGAAGCTCTGCTGGCATCCCCTAGAGCAGTGTTTTTCAACCTTTTTGAGCGGTGGTTACACCGTCTCCTATACGTGGCCGTGTGTGTATGCGTGCGTGCGTGCGTGTGTGTGTGCGTGTCTGTATGTAGCCTGAAGTACCTTTTTTCACCACACATGTTAAGGGAGGGGCGCTGTTGTTCAGGCCAGGCCAGACACACACACACACACACACACACACACACACACACACACACACACACACACACCACACACACAGGCACCCCCCCCCCCCCACGACCACCGCTCAGTTCACACGGGTGTGATTTTTCTGCATGGGCAGTTGGGCACACTTTTCATGTCCCAAGAATCCATGGGCACACCAACATAATACGGGGGTGTAAATATCGTCACTGTCAGGAAGAAACCTTGCATCTCCAAGTTTCAAATGTGAACGTTTCTTCGCAAAAAGAAAGCCCTGCTTCATCATACAAGGCTGTCGCACAACAGTAGTGAAAACAGCAGATCTACAAGCACACAACGCCTCGCACCGCGAGGCGTTGTGTTCTTGTAGATCGGCTGTTTTCACTAGTTTAAATAATTTTTAAAATGATAAATACAATACTGGCTTTCAAGCAGTTTCAAGGGGCACACTTGACCCTTCCCAGGGGCACACCAAAGGTCCCCAGGCACAGTGGTTGAGAAACACTGCCCTAGAGGCAGTTCTGCTCCTTACACCCAACCCGACCACTCCGTGGAGAGAAAGAGAAAGGAGGAATATAAATAGATAATGTGATAAGTAGCTGGGCTTGAGTATGGTGTACTGTCTGTGTATAATGTACCCTCCTGGGAGCCACTCGTTGGACAGGACAGGGAGTGGACAGACTAACAAAACTAACAGTCTAAAAGCCCTTAGTGTCCATGCTGCTGCTTAAACTGGACACCACCAAAGAGGACCGCAAGAGGAAAAGGCATTGGGTCAGAAATGGTTCATCCTGGATGCTGCATATTAGATTATGAGATGTCTTGTGCGAAAGATTGATATTTTGGCATGCAGGTTGCACTTGAATAGGTCATCATGGGAACACTCAAATAGTGAGGGTTCATCAATTAGATTTTGAGGTATGTGTTTGCACTATAGGAAAGGCCATGTTGTCACAGAAATCAGAAAGGAACATGCACCAGGCCTCATGCCGATGCACAGACAACTTCATGCAATCCAGCTGGTCGTTTTAGAGACATCTTTTTGGGGAGTGGAAATGCCGGCCTCTAATGGTTTGCACTCGACTCTGGTGGAAAGGGCATCGGGTCGCTGAGGTCAGTTGGTTCCATCGACTGGGGTTCATGAAGGTCTACAGAAAGTGCCATGGCAATCCAGACATCCGTTTTAAACATATGTCGTTTGGGAACAAAGTGGTGGACGAACAGACGTCACCTAATACAAAGATCATGTCTGCTTGTTAAAGAAAGGAATCAGTGCTACTGGAGGTTTGAGGTGGTTGGTATGGGTTTTCATCTTGGATAGCTTAACCTTCACTAGGGACGTAGAACAACAACACGGTTAAACCACAGCATGACTTGGCACACATCAACGAGATCAACCAGCTGAGAGGGGACCTTGTTTGTCCCCACAACACGTCGCCCTCAACACACATTCTTTAAGCAGCAGGTCCTCCACCCCTCCCTTGTTTATTCTCCATTCTTCCTTGCTTTCTTTCTTCCTGCACGTTCTCTCATTCCCTTGTTGAATACTAGCAGTGTTTCCCTTAGGGGCCCTGCTGAAAGAGCGACGGGGGCGAGGCTCACACAGATTGCACACTTGAACCTCTTATTTCCTCTTGTTTATTGTGTGAGGAGAGGACCATTGTAGGATGGGGAAGCCGAACTACCTGGCTTTGCATTGTGAAGAGACACAGAATGAGACAAGAGGCAGGCAAAGAGAGCAATACACGGGACAAAACATGCTTTTTCAGAGATGAAAGTGGGGAAATATTTATTAGAAAGGAGTAGCAAAGGACCTTTGAGGAGGAAGAGATGTGAGAACAAGGGGAAGATTAGTATCATTCTTCCCTCATATCTGAGTTTCAACTCCCACCAACAGACTATTGAACGTGTCCTAATGTGACCTACTATAAAAGGCTAAATAAGTTAGGTTCCTAGAGGATAATATCACAACAGCTAAAATCAAAGGTACTTCCAAATAACAAGCAAGATATATCTAGGTAGATCTGGCATCATCAATAAAATACATACAAAATAATGCAATGATATGCGCCTGTGGTAATGCTTGGGGCATCAAAATGTTTTGTTGCGTTTGTCTACTAACTTACGCACATCAATGTGTATCGATGCAAAGAATATTGTATTTATGGTAATTGTTAATACGTTCAAGTGCAAGAACATTTGAATTTATAATTAGCAAATGTTTAAGTCTTTGAATATCATCAGTGCTACTGGCATAGATCTCAGCATGTGGGCTGCTGTTGTTTTCTTTTCTTTCTGAGGCTTTCTAGCCCAGGCACATTGGTGTGCGGGCATTTCTGCTGGCGACTTCATCAATCAATAAGCACAGAACTGACTGACAAGGCCTGCTAGCCACAGCATCATTATCTCAACTCTACCATTTTACCTTTCCTTTTCCACGCTCCTTTCTTCTTCTGTGCTGATCATGAGAAATACAGAGTTGGCTACATGTGATTGCTTTTTCTCACATGCAATTGGATTCCCTCCCCTGGCTCTCTTCCTCTACCCCCCAACAATGTAAAACCAGTAACAATCCATATAAAGGGACCAAAATGTATCTTTCAGATCCTGAGCGTGTATCACTTTTGGTGGTATGATATTACTAATCAAATGACCGAGGGGGATCACAGACACTTTTCACACAATATTGGAGTTCTGAAAGAGTTATGCCACTGACAATACCTTGGTTCCTGTAGTCAGAAAACACGTAAGCAGAACGCTGACTATTATTACTGTGCAACATCTTTCTAATTTCTATGCCAAGTAAGGGGGTGCTCAGAGTTACTACAGGGGGTCATCCAAATCTTCCAATACTTTTTATATTAACAACTTGAACCCTAGTGTCCATATTCCGAGAACTGTAGTTAAAAATAGCAAATCTACAAGCTCACAACGCCTCGTGCTGTGAGGCGTTGTGAGCTTGTAGATCGGCTATTTTCGGCAAAGAGGTTTGGTGTAGAGGGGAACAAGAGCAGACTAAGTACAGAGTAAAAGGTCAAGTATATTAGGAAATGACGGCCTAAGTGGTTAAATATCTGAAAACACAAATTGACATGAATGCAAAATACACTGACGATCTATTAAAAGGTTGAGGGGGGTCCCTGCTTCATCTCTATCTCAACTAAGGGGTCCTTGCCTCCTTGGCATGACAACGTTGAAGAACCCTGAATTAAAGTATAATATTCAGGTAGAGGTGCATTGATTTGTTTTACAAGGGTCTACTCTACAGGATGGATTTAAGGCTGGGTCACCTGTCTGGTTCCACAAATCAGAAACAAAGGACCGTTGCATCCTCACCTGTCCCAGGCTGTCACAAATTAGCAAAAGCCGGCAGTGGTTTCCTTGCCAACTGGTCAGTAACCAGGCAACAGGGGCTGGTGTGTGATGATGTCACACATGCATGCATCTGAGTGTGCACGTGCACGCCCACATGGCCAGGAGGACTTCTGCCTGAGATCCTCCTTTCTTGTCTCTTTTTCTGTCTGATCATTGGTCATTGTCATCTATCTGTATGTGTGATCAATCACACTGTTATGGCTGTGAGCGCATTGTTGTCTCCGCCAGGCCGGATGGCCAAAAGCCGGATTTCCGGACAGACACTAAAGCCAAATTCCAATTCCCAAATCTCTGCTCACTCGTTCACTTCACACTCGTCTAGCTTAACCCGGAAATAGTCAGTGGTGGAAAAAGTACTCAAATGTTTTACTTAAAAGTAAGTAAAAGTATCAATACTGCAATATAGAAATACTCTGTTACAAGTAAAAGTCCGGAATTCAAAATGTACTTGAGTAAAAGTATGAAAGTGTTGATGTTCAAAATGTACTTAAAGTACCAAAAGTAAAAGTACAAAATGTTTGAAAATATTTCAAATAGCCAAGGTATAAAATGGGGCTAAAGTGGTTTATGTATTTGTAGGGTCTATAAAAAATTACAAAAAAAGCTGTGCCGTGTGGACGTTTCAGAGCTGACAAAACATTGTTGTGCTTGTATCCTAAAATGTAAACATAATGTGCGTGTAAGTGATTTAATTTAATTTAAATGAAAACAAAATGGGTCTATGTTCTGATAGTACTGGTTACTATATTGTTTGGTCCATGTAAGGACTTCCGCCCTATCCCCTTTTTCTCTTTAGGTTACAGCCTTCCTCCAATCAGGATAGAGTGGGGGCAGGCCTTGGTGTTCGTAAGGCCCAAATATTATTTTGAAATATTTTAAATATTATTTTAATTCAATGAAATCACTTACCCTACCTTTAATATCATTGTGCACTTACACCTTTAAACAATAATGAAATGGGATTTAACATATCCCTATTTGGTAACTTGAGGTGTTAATTACTTTTTTCATGTGCCTAACTAAATATTTCTATGCATGCTTGAAAGGACCCCACTGTTTTAACCCGCTGACAAGTCATGTTACTTCATATTACTGCCGACATTTTCCAAAGCACTGGGAACAACCTGGATAATTGGGCTTTTAAACTCAACATCATAGTGTACATGTTTGTGCCTTCCAAAGCAGAATAACAACCGGAGAATTGTTAGCATCCAGAAAGCGACTTTTAAACCAAATTACACATGTCTGGCCTGCAGTACCAATACCCCTGATCAAGCAACAGCATGCTCTGTGTCTCCTATCGACACAGCGGCTCTAATTCCCTCCATGCACAGCACACCACCTCTCTCCACAGACAGCCACTAAGATATATCACCCCGAATCAGCCCACTCACAACAACCCCACTCCCAACACACCCATATCCAGTGGCGGAATTCAAAGTTGACTCGAGTAAAAGTACAAAGGTATTGGTATCAAAGTGTACTTAAAGCACCAAAAGTAGAATACTTGTTGTGCAGAGGTTTTCAAATGTATAAAATGTACAGTATAAAAGATCGTTAGGAAATAGCATATCTACAAGCTGTACTGAAAAGTACTGAAAATTGTACTTGAGTACATGTACAGTCTTAGTTACTTTACACCACAGCCCATATCTTCTCTGTGTGTCGGTCACAACTCTGCCACACAAACAAACGCGCACACGCACATACATATCATCACTGTCGGGCAGATACCTCGTATCTCCAAGTTTCAAATTTGTACTTTTTTCACCAAGCAAAGCCCTGCTTCATCATACAAGGCCGTCGCACAAATGTAGTGAAAACAGCTGATCTACAAGCAGACAACGCCTCACAGCGCGAGGCGTTGTGTCCTTGTAGATCTGCTGTTTTCACTAGTTTAGTTCATTTTTAAAATGAAGAATACAAAACGAACGGTCTTGGACATACAAGGTTTCCACCCGACAACGACGATATCATCCAAAGCAAGTCTCCAGAGTCTTAAGGAACATATATCCCTCAGTCATTTCCCTTCGGGCGTAATGGCTGTGGCAACTGGCAGTGGCAACCCAGACACAGAAACTCAGGTCTGAGGGAGAGAGAGAGAGAGAGAGACCTGTGAGTGTGGAATATAATGAGTGCTGTTCTTTGACTGATGCTGTTTGGTGGCAGAACCACACAGAGGAGAGGTGGACCATTCATCACACAGAGCCCAGATATAATGAACTCCATGCCGGGTGCGTTAGGCTACTTGTAAACTGGCTAGGGCCCACAGGCGGGTATTATACACATAGAGAGAGAGAGAGAGTGTGTGTGTGTGTGTGTGTGTGTGTGTGTGTGTGTGTGTGTGTGTGTGTGTGTGTGTGTGTGTGTGTGTGTGTGTGTATGCCCCGTGTGCGTGGGTGTACAGTGACAGTGAGCGGGAAAGATTCTGAGAAATAGAAAATGTTAGACGCTAGAAGGGGAAGATACTGTCTGACAGATATATTGAGAGAGAGAGAGAGAGAGACAGAGAGAGAGAGAGAAGATGGGTACCAAACTGAAACAGGCTGTGATGCCCCCCAGGGCATCTCCGGTGGCAGAGGGGGCATCACAAGTGCACACAGCAGGCTCCCTAGCATGTGTTCAAAGAAACACGTTAACTCCTGTCACAGCGTGTAGAAGCGAACATACTGGCCGCGGGGGCATGCGTGTGTACATGTATCACAAAACCACAAAAGAGAGACAATGCTTAGACAGAGGCACATACTCACGTGCACACACACAATCGCTCGCACGCACACGCGCGCACGCAGTCACACATGCACACACACACATACAAACACACTAATGAGGAACTGAAAGCTTAAACTGTTGGGGTTTAAACCCAAATATGAACACGTTGGAGTGCTTACCAAGAGACCAAAGTATACAAAAGTCGAAAGGTCCTTGTTAAACTCTCTCTCTCTCTCTCTCTCTCTCACACTCACACACACACACACACACACACACACACACACACACACACACACACACACACACACACACACACAGACACACACAGACACACACGCACGTGTGCACACGCATGCACACAAAGGCGTGATGGAGCGTTCGTGTCACTCAGGCATAGGGCATCAGTGGGTCACCACAGACACAAAGACAGAGCGCCGTGACCTTTTCCCCTCCACACCTCCCATTTACACTGGGGTGAGACCCCCTCATTAAAGCGAGGCCGAACCCAGCATAAAACAACCCTTTTTACTGCAGCTACCAGCATTCAGAGGCCTTCCCAGGAACGAGCGGGCACAGAAACACAGGAGAAACATTTGTTTAAGGAGCCGTCTCTGGGCAGGGGTGTCGCACCAAATTCTGGGCCATGGGTACAACGATTCACTCACATTTTGTGCTTTAACTATTGAAAAATAGCAGATATACAAGCTCACGGCGTGGCACCGACTGATGCGCTGCGAGCTTGTAGATCTGCTATTTTTGAGAAATCTTGAAAATGTGTGCAAGTCTTTGAATATTTCAAATCTTCTAAGGTTTTTTGAAAACCCTAAGTTTCTATGTCAGTGGTGCTCAAACCTTTTCTTGTGAAGAACCCCCAAAATGATATGTATTTGGCCACAGATCCCCATCTCAAAATATTTAGTTCCAGGGAGGGACCCCCCAGAAGCCAAATTTGAGTTACAAATGTTTGCTTACAAATATTCAAAGATTTGCACACATTTTCACGACTTTTCAAAAATAGCAGATCTACCGGTACAAGCTCGCAGCGCGGCACTCGGTGCCACGCTGTGAACCCCCCCCCCCCTTGTGACGCCCCTGGTCTCCGGGCTCTCCTTCTGTCCCATTCAGGTTCTAATTCTCTTCTAAAACCTGCCCCAAGCCCCCCCCCCGCCCCCCCCCCCCCTCCCCCCACCACCCTCCAACTCTCTCCCGCTGATGGTGGTGCAGGCCCCATTCACCCTAGAGATTTATGATGCCTAATAGCAGGGAAATGGACTGGGGGGGTGCGAGAGGGGCTGGGGGCGGTAGGGTTGGGGGTTGATAGAATTTGAATTTCTACAAATCTACCAAAAATGGGGAAAGAAAGGGAGAGATCAGGGTGGGATAGGATTTAGCACAAGTCTCAGTGGGTGGGTCCAGCGTTGTCGGAGACATTTTCAAGGTTGCCATCTGGGTGAGGGTGGGGACCCTTCAAACTGTCTGTCAATCCACCACCATGGTGGATCCACCCCCCCGCCTCCTTCCCGGTCCCAGACAGACAGGGAAGCAGGGGGAAAAGACACACTATAACAACACTGTATGTTAACAATACAAGGACACACAAGTCCTTTGTCACTTTACTGACATTTTACTCCCGGCCAGAGGCTGTCCTTTTCATTTCTTTGGGGGTTTCTTTTTGCAGTCCATTTCCCTGGCAGGGGTTTTTATTGAGCCAGTCAGCTGTCTGCTGGTGAGCCGTGAGCCTGCAATTGAGCACCCTCTCTGCCTCATAATCCTATTCCCGTAATCCTGTGAGGCCAGGGAGCAAGCAACAGCCCTTTTCTCTCCACTATATGTATCAATACCCCGTTCCTTTAAAGGCCATGGCTCGGTGGTGGGGAGAAACTAGTAGAAATGGAAGCTCAGCGGCTCAAGGAGGTGAACTACTATAGATATTCACATACAACAAGCAACCTCAGAAGTAGAGATGGACCGATTGCAAAATTCTTGGCCGATACCGATCCACCGGTTTTATGAAGGTCTGACCTGCCAAAACCGATTTTTCCGATACCGATTTCTTTAGCTAAGAACTAGGAAATAGGGTTGCTCCAATACCCTTTTGTTTCAGGCCAAGTAGGCCTACAAGACATACTTCAATTTGAGTACCAATAAGCTAGAAGAACACTAATGCCAAATCAATCACAATAGTACAATATCCAAAATCACAGACAATATCCAGTCTAATATGACCGTCTGGACTAGGCAGGAGGAAAGCAGGTGACGCATGCTTTTTTCCCCCCTTCTTTTTGGAGACGACATTGACACAGGATTATGGAATATATCCTTACATTGCAAAGGTAATCAGCACCATCTGTATTCTGTAGGCTGCCTCCAAGTAGACTGGCTGCTACTTGCTAATGTTTACGTCACATGACCGAGCATCATGCTGTGCAGTGCAAGAGATACAATTGGCTGATTTTGGCATATTTATGTCAGTGACCTGCCGATCACCGATTTGGCCGGTTTGATATGATACCTGCCGATTTCTGATATTGGCCGATACCGATGTCCATCCCTACTCAGAAGTTATATGCACTGCATCACTTCATGAAATCTTACCCACTTACCGTAAGCCATATTTGCTCAAATAAAATTGAGATAAATCCAGCATATAACAAATTAAACCTTTTCAAAAATAGGCAGCTTTTCAAAAGATTTCAGATTTTTTTGCCTATAATGACATGCCCGAAATAGGGGAGCCAGAGTTAAATTGTTAACTTCTCAGGAATTTGCTTTGTTGTCACAATCACAAATCAAGATGGCAGTAAATATGTGAATTCTGTTTTAGTGGCGAATAGTCCCCTCATCACCAAGTGGGTTTAAAGCTCTGGCTCTGCGGCTGTAAAATAAACTTTCAGTCAGGGAGAAAGTGGGATTTTCACCTCTACGCCGTGGTATTATGATGAGCTGGCTGTGAGTTGCAACTACCCTTCATTTGTATCCTTACAAACAAGGGTTTGTGCATCCAATACAAAATAACGAGATACTGCGTGTAGCGAGTCTGCCTATAATGAAGCAACCTGTGGTGAACAAATACATTATTCTGCCAGAAAAACTAGAGCAATAGTCCAAAAAGAAGTGTAGCGAAAACCGTAAGGTGACCAGACGTCTCGGTTTGTCCGCGATTGTCCCAGTTTCAAGCTGGGTGTCCTGACTCCCTACAAATAATCTGTAAAACATTCAAATTTAACTACCAAACTGTCCCAGTTTTGAGCACAATTAAAATAATAATACTACATAATACTACTACGGTTTTCTGCACTCACATACAGTAGATGTTCTGTCCCACTCATATAACCACCATCTATGTTGTTGAAAGGTGCAGTCACTACAGCAGGTGTATTAAGCACAAAGCACAAATAAGCGAATTATCTCCATCCGGACGAAAACTACAGTGCGTGTATATTCAGTACATCAGGGTTCCCCAATTAGTTTCCCCCAAGGGCCAAATTATGTCTAGGGTACCAAGCCGAGGGCCACAACATTGCAGGGGGCGACGGTGGCGTTACTCGCTACTCCAGTGACAGTTCAGATATCGTCGTTATCGGGTGAAAATCTTGTATGTCCAAAACCGTTCGTTTTGCATTTTTAAACTAGTAAAAACAGCCGATCGAGGCGTTGTGTGCTTGTAGATCGGCTGTTTTCACTACTTTTGTGCGACGGCCTTGTTTGATCAAGCAGAGCTTTACTTTGCAAAAGAACGTACACATTTTGAGATACGGGTTTTCCACCCGACAATGACGATATACTAGTGTTGTTGCTGCTCTTATACCACCATTATTACTGGGGTTGGTGGGGGCCAGACAGTAGCCCCCCGCGGGCCGCAAATGGCCCGCGGGCTGCCTATTGGGGACCCCTGCAGTACATACACAGTCTTACAGGCATGCAAATACTCACCAACTATACTGTATGTACAAAAATAGTAAAATACATACATTTGTTACCTATTAAATTGATTGATAAAGGCCCTGCTGCAAAGTCTGAGAGACAAGTGAAAAGACATCTTTGTTCCAGCTGTAATGGATGTGTGAGTTATCACCTCTGTGGCAGCCGTACCCCTGCAGCACATCATTCTTATCATAATGACACCCTCAATGCCAGACCCTGACAGGCACCCTGATGGGTGCTATAATTGCGAGTCTGGCTCTGGTCAAAAGCCAGGGAAAAAGATAAGAATTACCCTCAAAGTCCGCGGAAGATTTCAATTAGACACATACCTGTCAGTGGGACAAATTAACAAAAGGATAGGCCAAGCTGAACACTCATATACCGTACGACTGCGCCTGAGATGATGACTGCAATGGATCACACAAGAAATGTAATAATGCCTGGGAGTTAAATGAGATTAGCCTCAACTTCCCTGCCATAGCCTTTGGAACCCTAACTAACACTCACTGGAAAATGCTCCTCACTCCCCCTCCAGTAACATTTTTCCTAACAATATATCGGTGGTGGAGACACCGCAACACTAGTATAGCAGGGATATTGAAAGCACAATAGTAGATTGAGCCTAGTTCTGTTTTCCTGTGATGTGAGGTATGCAATGGATTCTCCTCGTCAGCGTTAGCCACTTCAGCACTTCGGACCTGCTAGCTGGCCTTGGCAGCGATGCCATGTAAGACGAGATGGCAGGGACAGTACAAGAACGGCGTTCTGAGCAAAAGCTAAGCACTGTCACTCACCTTGGGCATCTGCTGAGCCCACTAGTCTAGGTCATCATGACAAACACAGGCAGCCAGGGTATCCCAGATGATTGATTCAATGAGGTTGGAGTCGACAGACAAATATTTGAAGGGTTTTCTTAACACATACATGGCATAAGGTCAAGATGAACGTCTTATGACGTTCTCTCGCCTTTCTTTGAGACGCTGAAACTAAGGCCAAACATGTTTGTGCTTTGGTCATGTGACAAATCTTGCAGTGCAAGGCAGGGATAGGTATCTGGCCAAATTAAGGCCTTATAGAGAAAGCATGTGTAATATTTATATAATAAGAAATATAATCATCTTTAATTGTTCTGAACAGAAATGAATTAATCTATTAATCAATTAGCTCCCTTTTTTGTCCCTATATTTAACAATATGTTTATTCATTTTCTGAAGGAGCTAAGCTCCAACATCTCATCTGGCTTTGTCCGTTTGTCCAAAGTTTGTTTTACCATCAGGGTCAGATTGACCAGGCTTCGCGGAACGCTTAACACAATGCCTGCCAAGGGTTAAAAAAAAATCTATCTTAGTACTGCCCGGCTTTTTACAAAAAATTAAAATGAAAATAAAATAAAAATTAAACATTTTTTGAAAAAAAAATAAGCTCTCAGAAGATGTCCATTGCCCCCTTGCAGTTGGCAGAAAAATATAATCAACCCCAAGAAAAATCTATTTTTAGATTAACACACACAAACAATTACAGCATGTGGATGGTGGCCATTTTGGCAGCCATCTTGAAGAAGGTGTGCAGAAAGCTGATTACATGAATAACATTTTTATAATTTTTTATCAGCATCACAGGCTGCCCAAAGAGCTGTGAACACATTGCTGTCTCATATATTAGTGAACAGTGCCCCCCAGTGGCCAAAAACGGTAGAACGTACAGTAACGTGTAAGGCGGTAGATAGCTGGGCAAAATAGAACGTTTATAAACGTGTAAGGCGGCAGATGTGTTAATGAAACAAACTCATGAATAGCAACGCTCACTTCACACTACGTGTGATTTTTTAAAAGCTAAATACTGGCGATCACTGCCTTCAGGTTTCGGTAGGCTACTCAGTACTCGGCTTGTAGCGCGGGAATGTGTGAATATGTGTGCAGGTGAAAGAGTGCACGTGAATGTTTAGCCCTAGTTACCATTACCATTGACCATATCTGTAGAGGGCACTGTGGACTGTATCTGAGCCGAATGCCTCGCAGGGCGTGTGCTAACGCTCTGGACTAGGGCTAGTGAATGTTGGCTTGTAGATCTACTATTTATTGAGCACGTTACCAGCATGCAACTAAGTAGAACTTAGAAGAAATTAAGAGGTTGAGCAATACAATGCACAATAGCCATGTTGCAGGAACACGTCTGACACACACACACACACACACACACACACACACACACACACACACACACACACACACACACACACACACACACACACACACACACACACACACACACACACACACACACACACACACACACACACACAGATGGTACATTTACTGCACTGTACACACATGTATGCCCCAGGCATTGGAGTAGTGGGTCATAGTAGGCTTAGCCAGCATGGTTACTCTATCAGCAACTTAGTAACTATAACCTGTGGGAAGGTATCACAGTTTCAGCCACAGAGAATGAAAGGACTGATTCTATGAGTCGTTTGATCCCTAAGGATCTGAGTGAAGAGCTGAAACTGGAGGCTGGATTCTGGACGTTGTTTAACACCACCACATTCTGTCAAGTTCACCACATCCTGATTGGAATGTCAAGAGGGAAGCCTGACCAATATTAGCCTGCATAGTGAGATCCTGACTCCTGAGAGTTGATTTAACTCTGACAGTGTACAAATATAACCAAACAAATGGACCTGCAAATGGGTCCATTCGTAGTGGTCCTACCCAAGAGAGGTCTTATACTATATATTCGTACCAAAAAAAAAGAAGGAAAAAAAGAAAAGAAAAACCACTAACAATAATCAACAATGATAGTAGTGGCCATAAGATGTTGCTGGAGTTACTGTAAATGAGAATAATTGCTCTTCACAATATTGTTCCTTTTATCAACATATTTCAATTTTCTATGTTTTTTCATTGTTATTAATGCCCTACTTGCATAAAAGAGTGTCACACAAGTGAAAATAGCAGATCGACGTAGATCGTCTATTTTCAATATTTAAAAATAACAACCAAACTGTTTCGCACCATCGCACATATAAGTCACGACGGCAACGATATTATGTAACATGCACAATTGCTGTAAACTTTCACACACAATTGCACTCAATCTGTCAATAGTCACACACACGCATAGACATTAAAGTATAGTTACTACTTGGGTCACAAGCACCATACATTACTTCTGTGATCACAGCCACTTTGCTTTGATGATGCTTATTGCTAAGGACAACATATAACAAATGCATCTTCATTATCACACAAATGTGTCACAGTGGCCCCCATAGATTGATTACTTCCCCAATTCCGCATTGACACAGAAGCATAGCATTGCTAAGGATGGAAAGGTGGATTCTAGTATATACTGTATGGTCACACCACATTCGCTATGCTGTGGCACATAAGGATGCTCAATTAATTCGAAAAAACATATTTCAATTGCAATTTTCGCTTTCAACAATGAAAATAAGATTACTGAGTTAAAATGATTATTGAGCCACATTCCGTTTCGCAATGATGCTCTGATTTTATATATCTTGTTATCTTGAACAAGATGTTACACAATGGTGTCTGCACCACAAAGTAATATGACCAATTTGTTTAATTCATTTAAATTCAAATACAAAGTGGTCTATGCCCAGACAATAAAGGAGCAAATAACAGAGAAACATTCAATATGCACTGTTTGAAAAAGAGAAATTAATGTAAAAACCAATGCATTTAAGTTCAATAACTGCACAATGTTTCCAAAGCCAATGATTAATCTTTTTAAAGAATCGTGATCTCAGTATTGACCAAAATAGCCCTGATTATTATTTTTGCCGTAATCGAGCAGCCCTATAGTGGCATGCATCTGAAGGACACATGCATAATGTCCTTCAGACTCTATGAAAAATAATCATAATAAAAACCCTTTGTCATCGCTGACGATCCATTCCCGCTGGAGACCTTATTATTGTGTTATTATTTTACACTGCGCGGCAGCAAGCAGAGCTAATGAATAGAAATGAGATGAGAGTGTTGGTTAGCAGAATGAGAGGATGATGACAGTGCCTCTCCATTCATTGCTAAAGTGTCATGGACTTAACCCATTTAGAACGGGTACACATTATTTTATGCTTTAAGTATTGAAAAATAGCAGATATACTCACAGCGCGGGACCGAGTGCCGCGCTGCGAGCTTGTAGATCTGCTATTTTTTAAAAATCGTGAAAATTAGAATTTTGAACCGATTCTATAAGCGTCTTTTGAATCCTTCAAAGAGACTTTTTGAAAAACCTATGTTTCTATGTCAGCAATCTGGCCAGCCATCGTCAAAGAAAAGGTCCTTTTCACTTAACTGGAGCTCAGTTAGTCTGTTCTTGAGAGACTACTATGTCAGTGGTTCTCAAACCTTTTCATGTCAAGGACCCCAAAAGTATATGTATTTGGCCACGGACCCCCATCTCAAAATATCTAGTTCCAGGGACCACACAGAAGCAAAATTTGAGTTACAAAAGTTCGCTTTAAAAATACATTATATTCAAAGATTTGCACACATTTTCACGACTTTTTCAAAAATAGCAGATCTACAAGCTCGCAGCGCAGCACTCGGTGCCGCGGTGTGAGCTTGTATATCTGCTATTTTTCACTGGTTAAAGCATTCAATAATTCTAGGCCTAAATGGACTTAATGAGATGGTGAATCAGTCTCTCAGGCTTCAGAATTATAATATGAGATCGAGATGGGACCGACTGGGCGGGAGAGGGAGAAGAATTTGTAATGCAAAGAGAACAACAAATAGAAAGAAAGAGAGAAAAAGAAAGTAGGAAAAAATAAGTAACACAGAAAACAACATTAAGAGAGAGCAAAGAAAGAAATATGAGAGATTGAAAGGACGGCAAGATGAAAGAAAAGATGGAGATGCAGCTTTTAATGCTGCAATCCATAACAGTCTTTTAGGGAATAAAACGTTAATTTAAGGTGCACCACACCGCACCACATAAAGATATCTACATTTTCCAATACACAAAAGTACCCCTATCGGAAAATCTGGCACAAGTGGGCGGTGTGGAGTGGTGTGGTGTTGGGCCATGTCAGTGGAAAAGGGGCTTTAGATCCTGTGATGGTCGGGTAGTACCACTACTGATTGACAAAGAACTGCAAGGTACTGCATGAGGCTCAAAATGCAACTTATCCTCTGCCCAAACAGGCTTTCTGTATTAGTTCAGCAGTAGACATATCGGTGGTCAGGGCGCTCGGGTTTCGCAGTGGTGAAAGTGCCTGCCCACCATCACAGAGGTTGTGGGTTGGAATCCACTATGAGGTGCATCCGGCTTGGTGTTTGGGGGAGGGAAGCCGGGCAGGGAAAGGTGATATTGGTCACAGCATGTAATCTAACAAGCTGGGGTGGCATTGTGGCAACCAGTCAGCAGGGAGTGTTGGGGCGAGAGGAGTAGGATCGAAGGCTCCACATCCTCCCGGTGGGGGGGTCCTCACTGGCCGGCAGGCCCAGCTGCACGAGGGGGATGGCTGGGGCCGAGCCCTATCACGTGGACCTCCCGGTCCCATCAGTGAAACCGGCAAATACTCGAAAACAAAGACCAAACACTAATTTGCAAAGTGGTCGCAACCTTGATTTTGGGGTTTGTATTGTAAAGTACAATGTGTGATGTCATCAAGTTGTACTTTACAATACAAACCCCAAAATCAATCCTCCAGTTCTAGGCAACACAGAAGGGGGGGGGGACTTTTTTTTATATTTCCACACAACTCCTCTAAGGTATATTAATGACACAGTTCAATATTGAAAATGGGTGGTCTTCCCCTTTAAGCTCACGGACGGCCCCATTAGCCATTGAGTCCTGCAGCCGGGGCTGCTGGCAGGTGAGTCAGTAGGATACAACAGCATTGAGAGACACACAGAAGTGTGTGTGGGGACTGGGGAGGAATCAACTGGCATAATGACTACATTGGAGAGAAAAAGGGGTAAAATGCAAAAGAAGAAAAAAAAAAGAAAAAGAAAATGGTGCTCAAACGCAGGGGACTTGGGTTTTCGGATCCTGTGTAGGACATGATAGTTACAGATTACAGATTTATACTTGGTCATATGATGGTGTCCCTCCCTAATATAGCAGAGCAGAGTATAAATTATGCATTAGGCCTAATGTGGCAGGGCCCCTCCAAACCCCCATACTGACACTGGGCCTTGAACTGGCAGCTGGCATGCCAACCCTGCTCACTCATGCTTACTCCCATCGATTAAACCTTCAATATAATATCATGTTATCCTCCCCACACACACACACATACACACTGAGAAGCACAAAGACTCACTCCACCACTGAGCCGTCAAAAGAGGCGGTTTGACTGCTATTATGAGTTACAACCGCCAACCGCAAACCATCACATCTTCTTTTCCTATCATCAGAACGACAGGTGCCATTTCATCATTACAGTATGTAAGGATACATTAATAGACTGATGGGAGATGTAATTTGGTGTCACCAATTGTATGATCATAATAAACTGAGTGAACGCAGTGATCTACAAGCGGTTATGCGGTGAGACTGATTTACCAATCAGTGTTATGGGATAGTTTATGACATCTTTTGTGCCTGCACTTGCGTGCATCATGATCAATGTCGCTCCACAAAATTGGCTTGTGATCTCACCTGCCTGTCACTCTTCATCATCACATAATATTTGTTGTACTAATGACGCTCAACTTTGTCACATTTTGTTTGTCATGATGACGGCCATCCAGGGAATGCGGTTGTAAATGAGCTCTTAGGTTATTTCTGATGCAGTAAATCTATTGTGCATTGTCCCTCTGCCAAATAAACAAACACATCAATAAATGAATGAATAAACACCACAAGCCTACAGGTGTAACAGAGCGGGTTAGATCCTGCAATCTGCCGATTAGATAATCAAATATTTTGTATTCAATGTTGACATTTCAACGTGACGTTAGAGGCAATGTTATACGGAGTCACTCAAATGGCTAGCGTCCAACATTGAAAAACACTCAAAAAGCTTCATGGCAATCTGCCCATTAGATTTTGAGATATCTTGTGAGCAAGTGAACGTTTTGGCCTATGGGTGGTGCTATAGAGGACAGGCCATGTATCACCAAGTGGGGGGTTAATTCTCTGGAAAGCATACAATATAGTAAGTAACCTTCAATATATCTTGCTTGGGGATCAAAGTATTGGATAACTGTAAACTGACTGCCATCGTTAAGAGCCTCGCCACAAGTGTATCACACTGCACGCATCGCTAAATGCAGATGAGACTCCACATATGGCAGATCCATTAAATGCCAGTCACCTGGGTGGTGGACCATTCACTACAAGTGTAATTAATAGAAGAAAGCCACTGATAAAGGTGCCAGCTGTACAGGGGTGTCACACCAAATTCTGGGCCCTGGGTACAAGGATTCACTTACATTTTGTGCTTTAACTATTGAAAAATACTAGCAGATATACAAGCTCACAGCACTGCACTGCGTGCAGCGCTGCGAGCTTGTAGATCTTTTATTTTTATTTTTATTTTTTTATTTATTATGTTTCTATGTCAGTGGTGGTCAAACCTTTTCATGTGAAGGACCCCCAAAATGATATGTATTTGGCCACGGACCCCCATCTCAAAATATTTAGTTCCAGGGACCCCCCAGAAGCAAAATTTGAGTAAGAAAATATGTTTAAAAAACAAAACAAAAAAACAAACATATATTCAAAGATTTGCACATATTTTGCACAACTTTGAAAAAATAGCAGATCTACAAGCTCGCAGCGTGGCACTCGGTGCCGTGCTGTGAGCTTGTATATCTGCTATTTTTCAATAGCTAAAGTATCAAATAATTAAGGCCCCTCCACCTTGGGCCCTGGTAACTCAGTCCCACTTTCCCCCCCCGTGACACCCCTGCTGCTGTAGCAGGATGAGACGATGTGGCGAGACTGCACCGCCAGGAAAGGACAATCATAACAACCTTTTGCTATCAGCAACAGCCACTGAATGTGCAATTAACAAGCTCATTGAAACCATAACGTTGAATACAAGAATCGGGTCATCCAAGAATCGATTCTCACTGACTAAAATGTACTAACGAATAGATTCAGAGAAATGGATGCCATAAACCATGCACCATTAACTTGCGGCTGTTTACTCTTTCTTCTGTAAATAAAGCATGCATGTGCTTTTTCCCTTCACCTGAATTATTATCTTAGAGGAGCATCTACACATCTACCTTTAAACCAATCTGGCTAACCATCGTCAAATAAAAGGGCCATGTGTGCAAATCTTTGAATCTTTTTTTTTTTTTTAAGTGAACATATTTTCTAACTCAAATTTTGCTTCTGGGGGTCCCTGGAACGAAATATTTTGAGATGGGGGTCCGTGGCCAAATACATATTATTTTGGGGGTCCTTCACATGAAAAGGTTTGACCACCACTGACATAGAAACATAGGTTAAAAAGAAGAAAAAAAAACTACGCCCTCTCTGTTTTGTTCCTTTTCATTCGAGTCTGACTTGCATAGCATCAGAGTCTATACTTGAGAGATTACCTTTAAACTAATTACATTTCTACTGCTCTCCAACAAAGCTTTAATGCCGTAAAGTCGTACTGTTGTTTTGGAGGCCACTAAGAGAAAAACTAGGGGGAAAAAGCCTTATGTAGCATGTGCAGCCATGTGAAAGTGTTTAAGCGTTTAAGTCCCTGTGGGCACGTGCCTGCTGCAGCTTCACAAGTGAGTAGGGCTTGTTTTACAGTACCACATGTCAACACAAGTGCACTGAAGTGACATTTAAATCAGGATGGGTCGCCGCTGTCCACTCCCATTCCACCGCATGCACGCACGCACGCACACACACACACATGCACGCACGCACGCACGCACGCACGCACGCACACACGCACACACGCACACACGCATGCACATGCACTCACACTAACTCCACGATTCGAATTCCTTTTTATGTTACAAGTAGCTTTGGTGATGAGGTCAGAGAAGAGGAATACAACAAAAAAAAAGGCCGCAATTGAGAAAGATTTGGACCGACTGACCTACTGACCGTTTGACCAAACGACTATAGTGGCCTATTAACTGCATGGTCACAGCAAAGACTCATGTTACAAAACAACAAAAAGTTTGGAAACTGCAGGGACATCCCCTATTCAGTGACATGTCTGCAGATACAGGCCCTCACAGCTCATTTAAGACACAATCACTCACTGTGCCAACAACACAGCCTGCTCAGAGCCACTTGCCACCAATGACTATGAACCAGTGTTTCTCAACCTGCGGGTTGGGGACACCCAGGGGGCTCCCCAAGTGATTTATTTTCCTCTTACAATTCGCTTACAATTCCAATTGCTTTTCAGGGTGGGGGAACCCCAGTTCAAATATTATTATTGTGGGGGCTCTCTACACTTACTGTTAGAGCTAAGTTTCCCATGGCGACAATAAAAGTGCATCTTATCTTATCTTATCTCCATTCACAGAGAAGCAAAGGGAATCTGATCCAAGTCCCCTGTGTCATGCAGAGCAGTAAAATAAAGAAATACATCAATAAGAACCTGTTCTGTTTGTTTCATTTCCTAGAGTGATCTCATCTGTATTATTCATAAAATCACTTTCCTACTTTGGGCATGTTATTATTATAAGTGATATTATAAGCGTAAATTGTCCAATATGCTCAGGGATTTTTCCAGACATTTTTCAAATATGGCTAAAATAGCTGATCTACAAGCGTACAATGGTTGTCATATGATGCATTGTGAGCTTGTAGATCAGCTATTTTTGAAATGAGGCTTATGTGGTTACTATGGTCAGCCAGCCTAAAGGCACAAAACTCCCAGAAAACTAAATGAAAGTGTACGTGCAGCATGTACAGTATGCCTGCAAACTCATATCTGTGTGCACAGCAGGGAAAGCCGAAAATACAAACGCATTCTCTGCTTGAATGATGCAGCCTTTATGTATAATTAGGCTACAAGGTTCGGTGATCTTTCTAGATTGGTGTGTGCCTTCCAGAGAGGGAGAGAGCGAGAGAGAGAGAGTGAGAGTTATCTAGACAGAGAGAGAGAGAGAGAGAGAGAGAGAGAGAGAGAGAGAGAGAGGGGAGCAGCTGCTATATCCTCCTCCTGACAGCCTTTGGTCTGGTTCATTAGACCTCTGCAGTGTGCGTATGTGTTCACTTCAGTCTCCCATTTGTTTTCCCAGGATGGTGTGCAGAAATCAAACACATTTTGAGGTTATACCCACTTGTTTCCTGATTTGGAGGAGAGTAAAGCGCTTGCACTGCAATAAAGCCCTCTCTGGGGGAAGGGGGAGAGTTACAGAGGGAACTGGACAGAGTCAATGCCAAGAGCACTTTGATAAACATCATTTATACTTTGTTGTACGACCTCACCACTCGCCGAAAATCCATTGGTTTTTACAAAGGAACACAGTCAGTCGTACGACAAAGTATAAATTACACCTAAGAAAGAACATCGGAAGACGATACCGTCTTGGTTCTTCTCTGTACTATCAACATCCATGGATGAACAGAATGCACTTGGCAGATGACAAAGCAGCATAGCCAGAATTGAGTAAGTGAGGAAAATGCTACTCCTCTTCATCTCTAGATTGTGGCACTGGCGACTGAACAATTTCAACACTTAAAACTGTGTTACACCTAAGAGGTTATGTACGAATGTAATACCGGCACCTATGTGTATTCTATCACACCAAACAACACTGCTGTTTATCTTCACAACAGTAATTAATTCCCGTCTGTCTGTTGGTCAACTACATGGGTTGCCAGACGCTGTGTCCCTGTCCCCACCCCCCAACTCCCACCCCTGTGGCCCATCATTTCTCTTCCTCTGTGCCTATATAGAGTCTGGGGAATCCCAGAGGTCAGCTCTTCGACAAACGGAGTGGGCCATTGTGAGGAGGATGAAGAGAAAGAGAATAAAAGAGTGAAAGGACATTTGTAGCTGCCAGACCGGTCAGCGACCTCACCATTTGGACAGAGACCCTCCCACACTCTTTTTTTTTCCTTCTTTTTTTAGTCTGAAGGCCACTTGAGGAAATTCAAAGCAATGCCGCAAGCATAAAGGCAGTGGATTGAGAGTCCCACTTAATGCCCGTCCATAGAATACCAGCATCACACATCACACACACACCTTATGCCATGGCTAGCCAATCCCATATTCCCATGGGACCCCCAGTCCCTGCTGAAAGAGTGAGCCTGACACAAGCCTCTGACTCAACCCTTTTACCCTAACCCCTGAGCGCGCGCACGCACGCACGCACGCACGCACGCACGCACGCACACACGCACACACACACGCACACGCACACGCACACGCACACACGCACACACCCTCAAGAGAGACTGGGGCCCCAGGATAGGCAGGTGCTGGGGCAGCCCCACAGGGTGTGTGTGTGTGTGTGTGTGTCTGTCAGACGACCTGCTGCTGTTTAGATCAACCAGCCTATGTTTCATGTCCCTTGTGGGCCTTGTGGTGTGTCTGTGTGTGTGTGTGTGTGTGTGTGTGTGTGTGTGTGTGTGTGTGTGTGTGTGTGTGTGTGTGTGCGTGTGCACACTAAGGGGGTCTGACTCTGACTGATAAACCAGGATTATGTATCACTCTAATTGCACTCTAATAACATGGGTCAGAGACACCCTGTACACTGTTCATTAATCAGACAGACACCTTTCTCCCAAAGGTGACAGATTTGACAAAACCACAACTGTGTTAAAGGTTATGCCATGATTAGGCTACTGTCCAGCAGTGTTATGACCATTCTAGAAAGACACAGTCAAAGGATTTAGTTACTGTCATTAGTGATGGCGCCCGTGCTACAGCAATTAACAGTAAATATTATAGGTCAAGAAGCACACAGGTAACATCTTAAATTACCCGCTGGGATATGGGATTCGATTTTTATTAGCCAATTTCAAATGAAGGTGTGTCACTCACTGCTAATGTATCAGAAACATACAGCATCGCCTCATTTGTTAAGCACCACTGAGCTCCTCTCAACTTAAAAAACAAATGCAAGCCAGACCTGGGCACAAATGGCACGAGATGAATGCTTTAGTTTATAAGACTGTGCAAAGCTCAAATAGATGAACATGCAAATAAAACAAAGCCTGAAAAGCACAAAGACTGTAGCCATATACCTACCTTGTCAAATAGAGACTTCCATTGCTGAGACAGGGAAAGAGAGAACAGGGTAAGAGAGAAAAAGATCAGGGAAAGCGTGAGCCAAGGGAAGAGATGAGGGGGAAATGATGAAACAGCAGGCGAAAAATACAATGAGGTCTGGGTACCACACTATTTTCTGCCCGTTTCGTTTGGTATACTTTCGCATTTGTGCTATAATTAACTCTTCTCTGCACTGTCTGTGGTCAATGAGCCACGGTGAAAGACCACTGGGTAATAATGCGTGAAACACAACTTGTGTGTAAAACATCTGAGCCTCTAGCCTCATATGACATTTTCCATCAATAAGTTCACCGCACTCATCTATTATTATTATGCCACTGATGTTTGAGATTTGAGGCTGTGTGATAAGAGCAGTGGTTCTCAATCTGTGGGTCGGGACCCCCATGGGGGGGGGGGGGGGGGGTCCCCCACATGATATTTTTAAAACCTCAAAAAGAGAGAAAGGAAAAAAGACCATTACTGCATCAAAATTGGCCAAATTGTCAAATAATATAAGAAAGAGGCTAAAATTGTGAAAACAGCCGCTTGCTTTGCGAGGCGTAGTGAGCTTATAGATCTGCTATTTTCCACAATAATTATCTGTGGAATCAGAAATGTGATGCCTCGAACTCCTACATCCCAAGTGCTTGTCAGGGTGGGGGGTCCCCCAGTTCTTTTTCAGGGGTCACAGCCTGAAAAGGTTGAGAACCACTGTGTTATCCATACTCTGTGGTTCCCAAACTTTCTAGATCGAGACCAAAAGAGAAATTTTCCCGGGACCCAAACTAGTGAATATAAATACATAAAAATGTGTCCGCATCCGCGACCCACAAATGGGTCCCGACTCCCGACCCAGTGTTTGGGGACCTATGGGGCCAGGGGCCAGGGCCCAGGGGTAAAGAGAAAACAGAGCGACGTATAGACTTACGTCCTCGGGGGCCACAGGGAGAACATCGGTGCTCTCCAAAACCTCTATCTCTTCTCCCTCCGCGTTGGCTGCCACCGCCGGGGAGCTGTTCACCGGGACCTCCCGAGGAGGGGGTCCACCCGGCATCCTCGCGCTGCTCTTCATCATATCCACCAAGAGGAGTGGAGGACTATTCATGAACGAAGACCTTCCATAACTTAATCATCCCACTCGGCGATTTGCCTATTATGTCACAGGAGAGGGAACACTGGAAACCTCAGTTGGAACTGTTACCCCCGCAACCCGATTCCGGATAAACGGCTGAGGATGGATGGATGGATGGACCTCCACAGTTCATTTGTAATAAGCTAAAGTGTCAGCAAAAATGGCATTAAAAAAAATAAAATAGGGTGTCATGCTCACTTGTGCATTTCTCCAATACTGTGCTATTGTGTCGGTTAAATCACTCCAGGTGAATAAATAACGAGAAGCCAGTGTATAGGGGAATTGGGGACAAATAATGCTGCTGTGTATTATCCAGCTATTCCACATGCAGACACTGAAGACATCTTCCATCAGCCAAGAACAAAAAGTTGACAATAGTTGTGTGCGTTGCCACAGGCTGCATGGTTCCCCCTCCAGCAGCCTGTCGTCCAGCGCTCCGTGTCCGTGGGTCCGTGTGTCCGGCGTGTGGGAGTGGGGGGATCGACGCACGTTGCAGGATGCCTCTGTCACTTTGGGAGACGCGGCGGAGCGGCGGAGGAGCGCAGACCCAGCTGGAAAGAAACGGTGACATCACGCAGAATGAAACTCGGCAGACGTCATCGTCGGCAAGAAGACAAACCAATAAAGCGGACATTCTTGTGACAAATTGAGCCCAACCACAACAAAACTATCGTTCTTTTATCATTCATATTAGGCTACTCACAATATTCTCTTATGGGAGAGCGCCCTCAAGTAATATTCAAACAACAGTGATAATCTAACGTTTCTTTTTAGTGCACTTGAAATGCGTGCACACCAATTTAAAGCTCGACTTTTTGAAGAGGCTACCAGTTTATTATTTGGTGCAGTAGCGCTATTATATCCTCCTGGCTGCCCCCTATAACTGCCTCACACGCGGACACAAGTCTGGCAAGTGGCATTTTTTTGGTGCGTCACGGTACCTGGGAGTCGGTGGATCTCGGCTGGCTGCCCGGCTGTCTGCGCGGCGTCTCGTCAGAGTCGAGGTGCAACTGGAACGACACACGTCCTCCGGGACGCATTTTGGGCTCCGTTCCACAGCCGCATGCGATGCGATGCGATGCGTGCCCCCCCAGGCACAGAAAGCAGAGGGAGGAGGGACTGTGTCGAGCTCTCTCTCTCTATCCCTGTGTGTGTGTGTGTGTGTGTGTGTGTGTGTGTGTGTGTGTGTGTGTGTGTCGTCAGAGAGAGACACAGACAGACAGACAGACAGACAGACAGACAGACAGACAGACAGACAGACAGACTGGACAGGGGAGTGAGAGAGACAGATACAGAGACAGAGAGAAACAGGATTTTCTTTTTGGCCAGCAGTGAGATGAGCTCTAGACACTCACACTCAGCCACCCACTCACTCCCATAGATGGAACTACTCGAGGAACTTGGTTTGTGTTTCCACCAGCTGGCTGGCTGTCACTGTTTCTCTTTACGGAGAGATCACGCCTCTGATAAGGTTTCTAGCACAAAAATGGCACATAATTGTGTGGTGATATATGATATGGATGCATTTCAGAAACTACAATGCAACTGTAGGCCTATGCAGGAGTTTGGCAGTCTTCAGTCCACTAGTCAATCCTCACATGACCTTTCAGACTGACACATTTTCCTCAATACCCACCACTGCTTAGTGAAACATGATTAACATGGATTAAATATGGTCACCAGCACTTTCGCCTATAACATATTTGCCTACACGCATTTGGTCCTTTCACCTGGCATTTTCGCCTTGGAGGAGAGTCTTTTCACCTACCTGTCTGAGCCATTTCGCCTACCCTCAATTCTGCTGTCAGACTGTCCATGTTTGCAAATTATCTCTTTGTCATTTAAATATTATAGTGACTGTGACAGTGGTGTCAAGTGAATCTAACAGTTTACTTGACATTTATTATTTACATCACATTTTATTCCTAAAAAATGGCAAAATAGTTTTTTATGCCTGTTGACAGGCAAGGTTGATTCTATAGGCTATTTAGGTGTAGCATACATCTTATATAGTCCTATATAGGCTAATAGCCTACATATATATTTTGTATAGCCTAATGTTAAAACAATATAGGCCTACAATACTGTTCATTTTACAATACTGTTCAATACTGCACCAAAGAATTTATAGTATCGGGACATGGATTAATTAATTATTTGGGCGCACCTGATTCCAATAGCTCTGTATTTATGTGATTACTATGGAGTGCATAGGATAGCCGTGTGTAGGTTTGACATGTAACACCACTGTCACATAGTCACTATAATATTTAAATGACAAAGAGATAATATGAAAACATGGACAGTCTGACAGCAGAATTGAGGGTAGGCGAAATGGCTCAGACAGGTAGGTGAAAAGACTCTCCTCCACGGCAAAAGTGCCCCGCGAAAAGACCTGGCGAAAATGTTATAGGCGATTATGCCTGACACCATTAAATATAGGGCATCATCCGTTGTATCCTATTGATCTTACTGTAGATCATGGGTCTTCAACAGGGGATCCGGGAGGGGGTCCTCAGAGTTAATACTGGGGGTCCACCAAATCTTTGTGTGATATAAACGTTTTTCTCCTTTTTGTATGTCAACCATTTGAACCCTAGTTTTCATATTCTGAGAACTTTAGCCAACAAAATAGCAGATCTACAAGCTACAAGTTTGGTGTAGAGGGGGAATAGAGCAGACTAATTGCAGAGTGAAAGGTACATTTTATTAACAGTTAACAGTTAAATATCTGAAAACACAAATTGACATGAATCCAAAATACACGATTGTGCTGTGAAACAATATGGAATCTGGAGGTCCCTGCTTTATCTCTCTCTCAGCTAAGGGGTCCTTGGCTTGAAAAGGTTGAAGACCCCTGCTGTAGATACAATGATTTCAGAGCTCCTTACTAAATGTAAACGGACACCTGGGGCTTTATTAAAGGGCATTCGGTGCACGACAAAGAAAGGGAGTAACATTTCTGAATGAAACTTCTCAGACAATAAAAGCCCTGCACAAATCACAAAATGATGCCAGTTGCCATCGTCATCTCCAGACATTAGGACATTACACACTGGCACTACCTTGCAGAATAGAGGCTTATATACTGTAGCTCTGGGGCAGACATGTTCCTATAGTATAGTATAATGATTCAACTGTTAAAACAATACAAGACAAGAATTGTAAAATCCAGTTGCATTTTCCTTTAAGGGATCAGATAGGATAGTAGAAGCTACACCTGCAAATTCCAGGTTGCCTTTTAGGGTCTCTCTGTCTAAACAACCCCCTCTAGGCCTCCTGGGACAATCAGCCAAATGATGGGTGCCCCAGCCGTTTCTAGACCACCTACCTATTATCTAGCGACAGCAAACACACCTAATCTTTCGGTGGAAGTCCCCGTTGAGAAATGTGGTGGTGGTGCTGTAGTAGTTGCCAGTGTGTTATGTTGATCAGTATCTGTCTTGTGAAACTCCCTTAGTTACATCTGTGATAGCATTGCCATGGAAACAGCAAGGCCATCAGTTATTTTTAAGCCTAGGGGTCTTCTGACACCTACGCATCTTTTTTGGGGGGGTTGAAGCTACAGTATAAAGCATGTTGCTCCCTATGATTCAAATGACTGGTCTTCAAGAGACAAAAAGGTGGCCGGACACCTAAAGTGCCAATATTTTATTATGGACGCAGAGGAATATAAACCATAAGGTTTGGGCAGATAACTGCCTTCTTCAACCTGAAGAAGGCCTTGCCTTCTTTTGTAGTTATTTCTGGATTATGAACCCTTTTCACTTTGTTGTAGTGTCATAGTGGTGAAACAATGTCACATTATTCTGGGTATCTTTCATTTAGACGCTATGGTTAGGGTTAGGGTTACCCAGCAGCTTCTGTCAAGTTATCTTCATCCTGGACCAGCAGAAACACCTACAGTAAATGACACCATCAGCTGCATTAGTATCTACAGTACGTCCATACAAATGCTCTGGGCCTGTCATTGTACAATGTATACAATCTTGTGAAAATCTTCACAGAAATCTTTCTAAAAGTGATCTAAAAGCTCATGCATTGTTAACATAGTAGTATATGGTTAAAGTCGAAAAGTGCTGTAATATGTTTTGGTTAAAACATTTATTTATTTTTGTTGTTAAAAGGTTAAACCTCTATAGTGTTATATAATCACTGCTATTGAGTGTTTGTTCAGTAACATGGATCAGGCCAATCTCTCCAGCTCTTTCATAAATAGAAAATACATGTTCAGGTGGGTTGCAAATGTCATCCAGTCAATCAGTAGCCAAAGACCATTTGTCAGCTTGTGTTCCAGTTCCAATTTTGTCTGCATATTTGTTTGTTTTATCACTTCCAATTTCACTTGTTTGCCCTGTTTCCTGTAGGCTACTATGAGTTTTCTCTCCAGATCTATACCTACATTTTAAAACTGCAGCCAGCGGTTTTTGTCAGTTTGTGTGTGACTCAGACACGACCAAATGCAGCACTCCAATTGGCTAGGAAGATCACGTGGCAAACGTGCCGACGTCCTCACGCACACGTCCTCACGTCACACCAGCGCCACACAAAAGTCAACACAGAGAGAGAGAGAGAGAGAGAGAGAGAGAGAGAGAGAGAGAGAGGCTTTACAGTCCGTGGGTCTAAACAGAAAGTGAAACTTTACAACGCGAGAGAGAGAGAGAGAGAGAGAGAGAGAGAGAGAGAGGAGAGAGAGAGAGAGAGAGAGAGAGAGAGAGGCTTACGGTCCTGTGGCTCTAAACCGAAAGTGAAACTTTACAAAGGCATGGAGAAAGGCAGCACAGCAGTCCTCAATTATTCATTACTAGAGGTTCACGGCCCTTCGGGCCGCTCACATCTAGAGTCCACGCCCGCTTCTTTACTAAAAAACAGTTTTTTTCAACAAAAAAAAAGTGTTTTGAAAAAAAAAAAAAAAGTTACAAAAAAAAGAAAATATAAAAAAAAAAAGTTTAAAAAAAAAAGTAATAAAAAAATAATAATAAATTTTTAAAAAATGTGGGGCGGGGGGAACTATTGTGGCAGAACTATTTTTTTTTTTACTTTTTTTTAGTAAAGAAGCGGGCGTGGACTCTAGATGTGAGCGGGCCGTAGGCCCGCGAACCTCTAGTTTGATTACATTTATGTATGAGTTCTCTCATCTGGAGGGACAGAGGACGGCCGGAGAGACGGCGAGTGGGGTGAAGAGGGTTGGAAGCCCAAACCACTTCTTCCGTGAGGAAGAACCCAAAAGCTACAGACTGACTGCGGAAAAACCTGCATGGAGGGTTTAAAAATCAGCCTCGATTCCACAGCCGAGGCTGAGATGTTTGCTGTTCAACGACACAACGCACAGAAGAATAGCCCACTTCTGGTCAGACGGAGGAAGAGCCAGGCCTGAGGCCTGGAGGCAACCCACAGTGCCTAGAGCCTCCTAGTGTCGCCAACACCTGCTGGCATCTCACCAGCCATCTTCCCCACTGACTGTCTCTAAGTCTCTAAGTCAGTGGGGGCTGTAGCATGCCACTTGGACCCAGGCTGGGGTCTGATCAGCCTTGGTCGGGTCACCTGGAGGAGGGTGTCTGTTGTTGCGAGACCCGAAACACCCGGAGATTCCATGTAACACAATACTGATGATGTGTCCAAGTTTGCATCAGAAGATGTGTTTATTTACTCTCTAATGATTTATTTCTGTTTATTAAAGAGCCAGAGGCAGAGAGACCGCCGTAACTGAACACTATAACAATGAATGATATCAGAATATAGAGTTATTTAAAACTTGTTGTAACAAAACAAAATAAATAAATCGCCCATGTGTCATTTTACGGAAGCCATGGGGAAGAGGCATGTTATGTTTTGAAACACAATAATTGGGTCTTGTCAGTGTTAGGGAACATGCTTGGAATGCAGTGCAGCTTTAATGAATCAACATCTTCGTGTATTTACCAGAATAATGGTTTAGCATCATTCAGACATGAACGTTGGATGTTTGGAAACCTAGACATTACTGCTCCTACAGCAACATAAATTTGAAACATGGTATCAACTGCTTATACATTATTCATACTGAATTCTATCATCATAGTTCGGCCTATAGCTGCCAATACACTAATCTGCCACAGAACAACTTGGCCAGCGGCATTCTTCTCACTCTTCTCGTCTTTACTTATTCATTGGAACAACTCGCACATCTTTCACACGCAGCACCAGTTAGTGAGCACATTGCACTATGTCTGCTCCGAACAGCAAGACCAAGGGGTGCTGCCTATTAACCACTTACACCCTGCTTATTTTCTTCACCAGGGTCCCAGTAGTTGGTCTATTTTTGGCCCCCTTCTTTTCCCTCTTTACCAAATTTTGTCAGCTCACAGCTTGAAAATCAGCAGTTTTTGCAGATTGTTTAGTTTGCCGGTTATAGGCTATGCTCAAAATAGGGACGTTGAACATTCACATGGTTAAAATCAGCTAATTGGGCAAAGGAGGCTTTCACAAGTCTTCACTTTAACAAGCCAAGAACTGGTGTGAACTTGATAAATATATCACAGCACTGAGAAGAGACAGTAATGATGACGATCATCCATCCATCCCGAGGATCAGACCCTTCCTCACCAAGGAGTCTACCCAGCTCCTTTTCCAAGCCATCTCCAGGCTTGACTATTTGTAAGTCCCTCTGGATAAGACTGTCTGCTAAATGCCTATATTGTAAATTGTAATGAGGGTAGGGTGTGTATGTGTGGGTGGGATGGAATGAGACACCTGCTACTGTGGGTACAAATTAACTACAGAAAGAATTGCAGCATAAATCATTGGGACTGGGGAGGTGCAAATTACCGGAGACATGCATGCCCCCACAATCTCTCGCTCTTTCACAAGCTCGCACGCACGCACGCGCGCGCGCGCGCGCGCACACACACACACACACACACACACACAGAATAGAGATGCAGGCATTGCATTTTCTTCTGGCAAAGTTGAGGACAGTCCTTCAGTATGAAAGTATCAATAGTTCAATCAGACCTGAAGGTAGACTGGCTGTGAGGTGCATTTTCTTGTTTGAGGGAGATTTCATGCAGCAGAGCTGAGAGAGTGTCTCTCAGCGTTTCACATAATTACATACACTCATTATCACAGATCATTAGTGAGGCGGCCATCAGTGCTTTAGCCCAAATATCCTGACAATGCAGCTGTGCCAGACAGGCTGTCCACAACAGTGTTTCTCTAGCTATTGTTCACAATCCAAAATTAGTTTTGAACTCATTAGCGGATCACAATGCTACATGAGCTGTGTTGTCTATACTCATATGCTTTCAGCCTTTAACAAGGGCAGCATCAAATGTTGTCACATATCATATTCAATATAATCTCCTACAATTCTATTTGCCATTGTAAGTTGTCTCACCATGTAGACATAGAGCAGTCACTTTTCATTACTGCACATTACAGTGCATCATCAACAAATCATTCTCTCGAGACAGAGTCATGATACGCTTACGCTTCAAAGGAAGAGGGACAGACCGACTGACCGAGTGGGCGTCCCCCTTTCTTTGACGATGGCTTGCCAGATTGCCAACAAATAAGTATATGCTACTTGATTCTGTTATTTTCCCCCTAGTTCTATATTCATGATATCTGTTAAATACTGTATAATTGTATTCTGTGAATAAAATAAAATAAATAGATAACAATAAAAAAGCATACTTGATTATCAGGCCATAGCTTTAAAAATGGACAGCAGTTTATGGACTGAAAAGGAGATGATTTAATGATCTTCGTTTATTTGTATGTGTTGTTTAAGCAATGCTGCCCTCTTGTGGATAATAGATCCAGATCACTAACTAATTCATTAAGATAACACTGGGTCTGGAAGAGTCTTCATTTAAACACGTCAGTGAATGACATGTCTAAGTGCAGGACTCACCATTTTCCCATTAGTCCCTGCATTATTGCAGCATAGCCTGTTTGATATATTGAGAACTAATTGAACATAATGTTGTGCCATTAATATCCAGTACACAGATACATCTGGAGTCGTCAACTTCTGTGCAGCTGTTGTTGAACTTCTGGATGTTGTAGTTTTGGGGCAAGAACCAATTTTTCAGTTTAATACTCCAAAATGTCTGAAATGAATAAATAGAATATAAAAACAGAAAATAAATGTAAACTAGTCCTTGCCCGGGGTGTGCAAAGTATATGATGGATTGAATGAATGTAAGAGGCTCAGAAGTAATGTTGGTATCAGTGATGTCAGTCATCTCCAAATTTGGGCATTGTTTCAGCATGCGGCTGATTGTGAAAAACGTAGTTCACAAGTAGCAACACACAACCATCACAGACTACAATAGATGTTCATTTATTATAAACTTTTTGGAAAGGCAAGGGTAAGTGAACAAAATTAAACAAACAGACACAGTGGGAAATGTAATGGAACAAAATTATGAGATCATATCATGTTATATTATCATTAAAATCATAGTGTTTTGCCAATTATTTGGGGGTCCAATTGCAATATCCTCATCATGGCCCTGGTGCACAGGTTGAGATCCACTGAGGTAAATGAATGCCAGTTACGGCGCAGACCACTTGCCCTAATCAGCGAATCCCTGATTCAATTCCCAGCCGGTCGGACGATTTGCTGAAGGTCATTCCTCTACTCACTCCATATTTACTGTCTCTTTCCACTACAGTATTGCTGTCAAATAAAGGCTTAAAATGCCAACAATTAAAATAAACGAAAGTAGACGATTTGCAAGCTCACAATGCGACATGACTGGTAGATCTGACATTTTAAATATTTTCAAAATGTTTTGAAATAAAATAAATAAATAAGGACACTAGGTTGAAAGTGTTCAAATTGAAATGTAAAAGATATTTTATATTCGCTTTTTTTAAACTTATTTTCCCCCCTTAATTGTACCGTTAGTAAAGCAGTGGGTTAAAGAACATAAATGGTGATCCTGGAAGGCCACTCAGGTGGCAAACATACACGTCATAATAACAAAGTTATGTGTGTTAATTTAACTCAAGAGTGTAAAAAATATAACAAAACTGTAAATGTTTACACTTGGTATTTAGGGGTCCATGTTTTACACTCTCACAGTTACATGAACACTCAAGGTGTTTCTGTCGAGATATTTTATGAATAAGCGCTTTGAGTTACAGGGAGCTATCATTAAATGTGGCATACTGTAGTTTATATTTTACAATAATTTTCAAAAACAGTAATGTGGTTTAGTACGTCTGAAGCATGCTGATATATCTTGCAATAAAAGATAATTGTACAGTGCCATGTCTGCAATTGATAAGAGATTACACAGGTGCACAAGACACACACCAGTTGGGGGCTAAAGGTAAAAGATCAATATGGGAAGACAAGATCAATATGGGAAGACAGCAACTACTGTCAGGGCTCTATATTGATTGTTTTAAGTACCAGCTCTTATGCTTTAACTTAAAGGCCTGTCCATACTGTCTCCGACCACCAAACCTTTCATCGGAAAGGTCTGGTTCAACTACAAAATGACGTCTCTCGCATCTTCTGAAAAGCATTACCCCGAATTAGAGTTCGGAAAGCTGCATGTCGGAAAGTCGGAACGAAATGTTTGGTGGACAGACCTTTTAGTTAAGGCATAATAGCTGGTACTTTAGACAATCAAACTACAGCCTTCAGTGTCTGTGGCATTACTGTAATATGCACTGAAGTCATTCCACACACATGAATGTAGTAGGAGACTGTTGCAGAATCAAACATTTGACTGTGAATGCCAGACAGTGCAGTCAGTGTTAATCTATCAATGTTGTAGTTATTTCAGGGCACCTCACGACACATTTGTTAACGTTCTGAAACCTGCGGAACTATTATAACTTATTAAATTATTTCCTATTTTGCATGGACAACTTAAGTACAAGCTTGTATTCTATATACAATATTTACATGTTGTTCAGTCTTACTTGAACACTATTGCATACTTCACACACACAGGTCACAACCCTTCTCTTTGATGGTTAATAGTGACTTCTCCATCTCAATCAGCATTGCAGAGAAAAAAGAAAATAAAGTAGTAGTGCTGTGCTACCGACTAAGACGTCAGCAGTTATCGTCTCAGTTTTAATATAAATATAAATAGATTATCTATACTTCGCCTGCATAATTCAGTCACCCCCAGAGAATGCAGTTTAACAACCTTTGTACAAAATTAAATACATCTTTCATATTTATCCTCATTCCTCAGGGGACAATAGTATATAATTATATTGCAAAGAATGAAGCAGCTTAGGACAGGCTTGTATGAGATTCCTCAGTTTTGGTTTGCAGTGTTTGAAGAAAAAGTCTGAGGGAAAAAAACATGGGATTTCACCATGTGCCAAATTGGATCTTCTAGATGTGTGTAGCCTAATTTCTTGGCTAAATGTGGTCAGAATCTTGTCCGGACTGTGTATACCAAAGTGAGGTTTGTTAAGTGTCCAATGATCACCGTGGTTTTAGCAGTCTTTTGTACATCGCAAAACCCAACACTGCAAACACCGTGGCCCCAACACTTGTTCTCAGCCAGAAGGTAGAACTCTTCAGATCTGCTTGGCTTACATGTCTGAGAGAATGAGAGAGAAACAGAGGAACAGAACATAAATACAGATATAAGAAATAAGAGACAAAGACAGACCACAGGGAGATGGTGAAGACAAGGATAGTTGAGAGAGAATTGGAAACAGACACGATAGAGGGCTCTGCAACAACATTATCATGCAGTATGTCTAAATACTGTAAAGAATTGTAAATATAGATAAAGAAGACGTCTGTTGGGTAATGTGTGTAACCATGTTGACACCTACAGTACACGCATCAGAGAGTGGTCCATCAGAATGCTCTGAGGCTGAGGCGGTTAGTGCTAGACTGGACAGGCCGAATGGAGGTGATCAAGCTCTCATTTTGTTGCACTCTTGAGTCTTCACTGAACAAAGTATGGTTTTACATGCAGGACTTTTACATCGCTTGAAAACAAGGCGGGCACACTGCCAGAAAGGCCTTGGGAATCGTGAGGCACTCCCGAAGCCAGCCACCAGGTGAGCGTATATGTATATAAACAATAGAATCTATATTAATTCAAATAATTAATCAAAATATGATCCTAGTGGAATCAACAGCGAGCAGTAAAGAATTAGAGCGGTAAACGCAGCAGGGGAAGGTTAACATGATGATGATGAAAATGATTGAGATGGTTTCTAACAAGCTAGCGGTCAAGTGGTCAAACACGTTATAGTCATAAGAGGAAGTAAAGATGGAGGACCTGCTGAGCACAACGGCGTAGAGTTTGGCCCTGACCGTCTGCAGCAGCTCAGAGTTGAGGAAGTTCTGACACAGGCAGAAGGTGCACCTGTTGCATGTGCACATGCACCGCAACCGGGCGTGGCTGAGAAGAGAGGTGAAGAACATACACACACACACACAGCTGTAAGTCTGACTACATAGCACCGTAAATCATGCACACAGAAACAGGTTTGAAGAGGATGTGTAAACACACACACAGACACGCACGCACACACGCACCGCACACACATGCACGCACACACACAGAAAGAAGAAGGTACAGCAGAAAGACACGCCACCATCATCCTCATGATTTCATAAAAGTCGAATGCGACGGCCACTGTGAATCCCGGGTGCTACGATGGTGCTGTGACACGGATCGGGTTTCCCCGTGGGAGGAGGTCAAAAGGGGGGTGAGTGTAGCAGAGCAGAGTGACTCACTGCCTCAGCCTGATGGCCTTAAATCTCCCCTGGTTCATAGGGATATCCCTTTGTTCTGGTGGTTAAGATGTTTGACTCTCACGTGGGAGACCGGGGTACAAATATATATATATATTATACCCGGGCGTTACATACTGTATATATATATATATATCCACGAGTTTCCAACGCCCCATAGTGCATTGCGCAGACGTCTGTACCGAGCTTCCGGCGCCGATTTACAAGCTCACAACGGGTTGCATCTGCGACGCGACGTGAGCTTGTATGTCTGCTGTTAAACCCGGAAGTTTGGTCCCGATGGTCTCCAGTAAACTCCCGCGGAAACTTGTGGATACAATATGTATACAAAAGAAACTTCTTTTCATCAATTAAATTACAACATTTTTCAAAAGCAAGGCAATCGTCTACCGTAATTTCTCTTTTTGGGTCTTGAGCTAAAAGGTTTGGGAACCACTAGTCAAATGGGTAAATCTTGATGTCACTACAACTCAGATCTAGTCTTTCTGATACACCGTTGCAGTAGGTGAGTTTCCAGGCAGCCTCTAAGTGGGTGTTTCAACTTGATACATTCAATTAGAATTTAAAGGATTTTAAAAGGTTTCAAAATAACTTGCTCCTATTAATAATTACTATAATTTCTTACTATTGCTGTTTACAAGAAAGAGAAGCAGGCTGAATGATAATTTCGGCACGGTTAAATGGACTAACAATTCATGTGTGCATGTGTGTATGCCTGTGTGTGTGCGTGCACACATATCAGTGTAACTGTCTGCAGTACAGTACATGCCCTCTCCCAAGTGTGTAGTGTAGTTAACTAGGCTGGGGATTTCAGATGACCTCTTCAGGGCTAATTTACTGCGTACACTATATTATGTAACTGTGTGACAGAGGCCCAGAAAGGTGATGTGTGAAGACAGTGAATTGCAGGAGTGTGGACCTCTGGGGGGATTCAACATTACAACAGAGTAGGAGTCCATCCACGTACTGTATAATAATAGTACACTGTAGGAACACTACACTGCCAGACTGCAAAGCAATACTTCCAAAGGGAACAGGGAAGTGAATTAATGTGTGACTTATAATACTTTAAGTCAGGCACTGTTGCCAAGGGGAGAGCGAAGCCTCTGCCAAAGATGAGGACGCGGAGCAGTTGAGTTAGAGGCAGAGGAGGTTCAGCTTTGGAACCTGACAACCTCCTTGAATTGGTTTCATTTTGAGGATAGAAGTTGTCATCATTATTTTGGTAAGGTGTTTCCAATTATAACGACTGAGGTAAGGCTAGATCTCTCAAAACGTTCTACAGTTGAACGTGAGATACTTTTAATTGGGCCCTAAATACCAAGCCCAGTCTCCCACTCTGTCACCCAGCAGACAGGCAGTGTGTAGAAATCTGGGTGTTATCTTTTAAAGCAACTTCAACATGGATAAACCTGTCAAATAGTTAACAACAACTGCTTTTTTCTACTTGGGAAACCCTCAACATGGATAAACAAGTGGAAAAAGTTGTACAACTGTGCTTCTTTCTCATGATGCAATAATGCAATAATTTCTCTCAGAAAGGACTGTCAACTTTGTCAGTTAATTCCCCTTCAGTTAGTGGTTTCCTACTTTTCCCAGAATGCCTTTCAACAAATAGTTATGGTCATGCACTGGAAATACAGATGTGCCACCTGAGCACAATGTTTAAACTAACTACACAACATCAAACAACAGAGTGCACGAGGCAGCAGTGCAAGCAACATTGTCAATATGTTTTTTTAATCAGTGTTAAAGTCTTCCAAGGTGGCTTTTTAATTTGCTGATTTGTAACCTGTTTTTCCATTGTCCTGAGGATATCTTATAGAAAAGTTTTCCAGAGCTTTGAGAGTAAGCTTGCTTGACAGTACGCGTTAGAATAAATGGTAAATGGTGCATTTATATAGCGCTTTTATCCAAGGCGCTTTACATAGATTGTGCATTACATTCACCCATCCACGCACACATTCATACACCGGTGGCGGAGGAAACCATGCAAGGCACCAACCTGCTCACCGGGAGCAATTAGGGGTTCAGAGTCTTGCTCAAGGACTCTTCGACATTAACTCAGGGGGAGCCCGGATTCGAACTGGGAACCCTTCGTGCTCTAATTACGGTTTCTCTACCCCTGAGCTATGCTGCCCCGGATAGTTTTAGTTCAGATTTTCGCATGTCCTCGAGAAAGCAAGAAAAGCAGCAAAGTTGCCCTACAACTGTTGTGGTATAAATAGGGCTTTCACCATTAAGACATTTTACTTTATGATGCATTGTCGCTGAAATAATTACAGATAACGATTTCTGTCATTAATTGCAATTGCAAAAAAAGGCTTCTTAACAAAAGGGGCACAGGGCAGATATAATAATAACTTACAATAATTTAATAATTTTACAATTTAAAAAAGAAAGAGCTACACGCCTTACAGCTTGTAGATCTGCTATTTCCACTATTATTGAAAATGTTTTTTTGTGATCATTTGTTAATATGGAAATGACTACCGGTATGACGATTATGCAAAACATAATTGCGGTTATCTCAAATAATTGCGATTAACAACTGCGACAGGTGTAAAGTGTGTTGTTTCCACTTACGGATGCATGGCCATGGTGGTGAGCTTGGTGTAGATGTCCTTGCAGGGCGTTGAGGCAGTGTTGCAGGTGAAGGACTGAGGAGGAGGCATCTTGTGCTTCCTACAGAACTCCAGAGGACTGCAGGCATAAAGCTGTTTGACCTCTGGCAAGTCCGACTTGGCCGCTATCATCATACATGGGGTCTTACTGTCCATGAAGTATTGCTGAGTGGAAAAGAAGAGGGCACATGAGGGTCGCAGATAAGGTATCATCACATTAATTTTGTTAGAGAATTTTAACTGTTGCAGGCCAGTGAGCACAGAGCATACAGTCACTTTCATGATGTTGCTGTCCAAAAAAAAGTAGTAAATTAATGCCCTAATTTGTTGTGAAAATAGATGATCTACAAACTCACAATCGCATTGTGTGCTTGTGGGCTGTATTTTGATTGTCTTAAATACCAGCTCTTATGCCTTAACTTAAAGGCCTGTCCATACTGTCTCTGACCACGTAACCTTTCGTCGGAAAGGTCCGGTTCAACTAAAAAATGACGTTGCTCGCATCTTCTGAAAGCTGCACGTCGGAAAGTGGGAACTCTCCGACGAAACGTTTGGCGGTCGAGACGGTATGGACAGGCCTTTACGTTAAGGCATACAAGCTGGTACTTAAGACAACCAAAATAGGGCCCTGTAGGTCCACTTTCTTCTTTATTTTGGTTTTTATTTTTAAGTGAAAGTGTGTCTGCGTGGATTTAAATAATATAAATACTCAACCAATTGAAAGTATTAATAAGAGCTTGTGACTAAATAATAACTACATTGGATCCATCCCCCACCCCCCCCCCCCTTTTTCCTGAAAAGTAAACGTTTTGGACATTGAAGGTTTACACCCGACAGCAAGTGTACCTTAAAGACTTTGGCGCAGTACTCAAAAGAGTGAGGGTTGCTGCTATCGTAAACCAGGCAGACGATGTCACAAGCCAGGTCTGCGTCTGACAGGTAGTCAACATCAGGGAAGACCTCATGAAGCTGGAGAGATGGACATAACATTTACCATTACATACAGTGAAGAATGTTCATCCAAAACCTTTTTTCCTAAATAAAAACAAAATAAAAACTAAGCTATGATGAATAAAACTACGACAAAATATATCGACAATTTCGAACATTCTGCGAAAACAGTTGATCTACAAACTCACACACTTGTTGTGAACTTGTCGATCAGCTACTTTCGGCGAAGAAATTTGGGTTATAACCAGGGATTTATTTCTTTATTTTATTCAAGCAACACAGAAAAAATAAATACTCATGAGACTCACGAGGAGGTATTTCTCCTGGCCGTAAACAAATGTTGTGCTGATGGCATAGTAGGACTTGTGCTCCTCCCGAATCATTTTTTGGCGCTGTGAGATTAGCATGGAGGGGAAGAAATACAGTAATAATCACGTGAAACAGATCAAAACGTACAACGTAGATTGAGGTTTAACATGATAGGGATTATTGATATTTACACCACCAGAAATTGTTGTTGTTTGAATCTCCATGATTTCTGTTATCAGTGATTATAATAACTCACCTGGAGGCCTCTCTGCAGCTACAATTTGTGCAAAATATACAGTACAGTATGTACATAATAACCACTCTACTAACCCTGGCATCCCTATTCTGCGCATTTCACCATGGGTATCCTGGGATCCTTCAGGCAGCTGACTTGGGGCTACTAGCAGGCTCAGGGTGACCTGCCTTTGCTGTTGGAGCCCCTTAGACCAGTGTCTCTCAAACCACTGTAAAGTAGGGCTGCAATAATTAATCGATTAATTGTAATCGAATCGATTATTCAGTTAGTTGCCAACTACTTTAGTATTCGTAATCGGATCGGAAACTAATCGCTGGAATTTGTATTAATAAATACAGGAATATAGGGTCAAGAACAAAAAATATGACTTGAATATTTATTTTTAAATTACCTATTTGAAAAGAATACTGTTACCCTTTAGCCTGACAAATGAGTAGCAATTCCTTAATCAGTATGGAGTCAGAAAAAGCTATTTATTTTTTGTCTTTTATTAGAAACATAATCAGCAGCTGAGCAAAATGTAATACATGATGTATCTTTGAATGAATTATTCATCTTTTTGTTAGTTAAAACATGTCTACAAGAAATTCAAATCCAATTTATAAAGTAATAGCTAAATAAATGACATAATCCGATTCATCGATTAATCGTTTAAATAATCGACTGATTAATCCATTATGAAAATAATCGTTAGTTGCAGCCCTACTGTAAAGGTACATTTGGAAGCTCGTCAAGGAACCAAGAGGGTCCCTGGACCCCACTTTGAGAACCAGACCGTGTAACAGCTTTCCCTGCCTATGAGATATTCAATTCCAAGGCTCAATACTCCTCTTTTACTCAGTGTCATTTGAATCCCCCCCCCCCCCCCCGATATGTTTAATCGATGATGATTGTTTATTGCATTTAATTGCCAATTGTTTATTTGTGCCTCTTTGAGCTGTGTGTCTCGTTGCTAAAGGGATATTGTGTTTGATTGTATTCAGAGTGATTTAATGGCTGCTCACCACCAGATTTTTACCCAGGAAGGCTTGGACGAAGCCACTCTTGCCGCTGCCGATGTCTCCAAAGACGTTGCAGCGGAAGACGCTGCGCTGGGTCTGTTTCTTCTGCAAGTCGATCTTCTTATCTCTGGTCACTGCAGGAGCATCAGCAGACACCATGTGGATCAGGGAATCACTTTATATAGGAAACAGAGTCCCCTAGGGGTCTATACTTGGGACACTAGTTAATGTGGTTAACAGATACAGACTTGAAAACATGCAGATACAAACAATATTTTACATTGATTTATTAAAGTGCACAGCAGTAGTCCGAGACAAAGGTCTTAAGATGCTGATGAAGGTTTTAGGATTATGCTGTGCACTTAAATAAGATCATGCAGCGTATTGCTCTGTCTACAGTATGTTTATACTGCAGCCTCACACAAACTGGTCTACTCTGCTACTTGGTATCTGGTTGTATGTAATTTTAGGTGGTGGTGGTGATTGACATATTAATGACCACACTAAAGTAAAAATCAAAGCACTGCAGCTGCAGGACACAGGCTTTCAAATGTATTGGAATGTTGCATCTCCTCTTTTGCCCATAAGGAATAATATCTTCCTTAGTTAGAGGGGATTCCCTTTTGGAATCCAGGTGGTTACAGCGTAATAATGACTTTATGGCTGATTGCAATCCCCAATAAACTGATCAGCCGGCAAGCTAAGCCTGGGAGAAACCTGTGTGACGCACAAACTAAAGGACTCACGTCCAAATGAAAGCTCACGTTTATGCTTTACTTCAGTATCACAAGATATTGCAAACTTCAAAGGAATTGTGAGCCATGAGCATTTCCCCAAAATATGACCAACAGAAATGTCCCTCCCTGCTCACCCTACCCCCACAGTCAAACCAGCCTTGAGGTGAGCAGGTGAGGACCATCATTTTAGACAGAGATACTCCCACCACCAAAGTGCCAATGCGGTGCCTAAATCTATTAAGTAATATGAATATGATCATTAACCAATCCAGTGCACATAAACAATATAGAATAACCTGTTTAGCTCCCACAATGACATTGTGTTTTATGCTCAGGCATTCACTAGATAAAAGCATGATTATGACCTTCAATATAACTCATCATAACTGAATCCTCATTTAATTGACTGAGGAGATGAAATGGTCACCTGTGATTCCTGCAGCCTGGGACTCCTGTTCAGCAACGATGGAATACCCAAGGTAGCCCAGGTACTCCAGGCATCGCTGGACATCCAGGTAAGTTGTTAGCCTGGACAGAATGAAGGAAAAGATGCAATCAATTGCCTTGTTTTCATATCAATAGAAATGTATGAGAAAAATAAAATAAAAAGGAAAATCTAAAGCAGCCTGCATAAAATGTAACATAGAAGAACAGACCTATAGAAATAGAGTATACAAATAGAGTATACAATACAATACAAACTGGATTCATGGAGACTACAGTAATTTTGTGTAATGATGTCATAATCTAAAACTTAGATTAAAGGAATGTCACGAGAAAATATCCTCTTATTTTATTGAATATAAAAAATAAAAATAGAAATAAATAGCAGATCTACAAGCTCACAACAGATTAACCGGGGAGACATAAAACCTCTTTTTTGGGTGTGGGGCTAAACAGTTTAGGAACCAGTGTAGAGTACATACGTCCACTGTGAGAGGTATCCCTGGTAGGTGATCCAGCCCTGGTCATTGGTGTTGACTGTATTGTTGACATCTGGACCCCAGGGCATGTAGGGAAACACTTGAAAGAGATCATTCATCTCCTCTGGTGACAGTGCAAAATCACGGTCCTGAAATATGATCACACATACAGTCCATTGGTTGGTTAGCTGGAGATAAAGAATACAGCAATATGAGAGTGGGGTCCATATGGATAGAAAATAAGTAATTTTTGGGGGTGAAAAACAACAATCTCTCTTGGTCGTCCTCAGACGAGCTTCCATCGGAGCCTCCGATCTTTCCGGTTCTCCATACACCCGGCCAGCTCCGAAGAGCTTTCAGCTCCCGCATCCTTCTTCAGGACGTCCACATACAATAATCACTTAGAACAGTCGTTTGTGTGTGTGTGTGTGTGTGTGTGTGTGTGTGTGTGTGTGTGTGTGTGTGTGTCTGTCCTCAGCATCCTCGATTGTGTCTATGGTGATGAACTGCAGTTTATCAACCCCATTTACAAAGGCCAGCACCCATCAAGAACACATCCAGATAGGACAGTAATCACTAATCACTGGAAAAGATAGCACATTTTCCCTCATGCCAAGGCCTTCTCAGTAGCTCACATTTAAATCAAGCCTCTGTGTTCGCCTCAGGGCTGTATTTTAGAATGAGAGGTTTCTTCCCAGTGCACACCTGGGGGCAGAAGTGAGCACACTGTACCTTGTCATGTTTGTCAAAGACAGTCTGGAGGAAGAGGTAGGCGTTATGGTTCAGCTCTGTAGTGCAGTCTGGGGGAATTTTCAACCTGGGGAGAATGAAATGTACAACAAATCGAATTAAATAGAGTTGTTAATAGTATGTGCTGTTATAAGTTGTATTATTAGGTTAAAACAAACATATTTTGCTATATTATTTCTGATAGTAATCATTGCCGTTTGTTCGGCAGCTCTCTAAAGAATATATTTCCAGCCCTAATTCCATCCAATCAGGAGAGAGATCCCATATATCCCCATGGGGGCGGCATAGCTCAGGGGTAGAGAAACCGTTAAGGGTTCCCAGTTCGAATCCGGGCTCCCCCATGTCGAAGGGTCCTTGGGCAAGACTCTGAACCCCTAGTTG